>NW_026652243.1:845000-847500 GCF_030265055.1 Doryrhamphus excisus
TCAGTTGACCTGGCAGCTTACGGCCATACTACCCTGAAAACGCCCGATCTCGGAAGCTAAGCAGGGGCGGGCCTGGTTAGTACTTGGATGGGAGACCGCCTGGGAATACCAGGTGCTGTAAGCTTTTTATGGTTTCTGCTCTTGCCTGACAGCAAAGGGCGCTGTTTGACACTTTTTGCCAGAGTCTAGTTTGGCCCGCGTCACCTTCAAATAGGATCTTTTCAGTTGATCTGGCAGCTTACGGCCATACTATCCTGAAAAAGCCCGATCTCGTCCGATCTCGGAAGCTAAGCAGGGGCGGGCCTGGTTAGTACTTGGATGGGAGACCGCCTGGGAATACCAGGTGCTGTAAGCTTTTTATGGTTTCTGCTCTTGCCTGAAAGCAGAGGGCGCTGTTTGACACTTTTTGCTGGAGTCTAGTTTGGCCTGCGTCGCCTTCAAATAGGATCTTTTCAGTTGCCCTGGCAGCTTACGGCCATACTACCCTGAAAACGCCCGATCTCGTCCGATCTCGGAAGCTAAGCAGGGGTGGGCCTGGTTAGTACTTGGATGGGAGACCGCCTGGGAATACCAGGTGCTGTAAGCTTTTTATGGTTTCTGCTCTTGCCTGACAGCAGAGGGCGCTGTTTGACACTTTTTGCTGGAGTCTAGTTTGGCCTGCGTCGCCTTCAAATAGGATCTTTTCAGTTGCCCTGGCAGCTTACGGCCATACTACCCTGAAAACGCCCGATCTCGTCCGATCTCGGAAGCTAAGCAGGGGTGGGCCTGGTTAGTACTTGGATGGGAGACCGCCTGGGAATACCAGGTGCTGTAAGCTTTTTATGGTTTCTGCTCTTGCCTGACAGCAGAGGGCGCTGTTTGACACTTTTTGCTGGAGTCTAGTTTGGCCTGCGTCGCCTTCAAATAGGATCTTTTCAGTTGATCTGGCAGCTTACGGCCATACTACCCTGAAAACGCCCGATCTCGGACGCTAAGCAGGGGCGGGCCTGGTTAGTACTTGGATGGGGGACCGCCTGGGAATACCAGGTGCTGTAAGCTTTTTATGGTTTCTGCTCTTGCCTGACAGCAAAGGGCGCTGTTTGACACTTTTTGCCAGAGTCTAGTTTGGCCTGCGTCGCCTTCAAATAGGATCTTTTCAGTTGACCTGGCAGCTTACGGCCATACTACCCTGAAAATGCCCGATCTCGTCCGATCTCGTAAGCTAAACAGGGGTGGGCCTGGTTAGTACTTGGATGGGAGACCGCCTGGGAATACCAGGTGCTGTAAGCTTTTTATGGTTTCTGCTCTTGCCTGACTGCAGAGGGCGCTGTTTGACACTTTTTGCTGGAGTCTAGTTTGGCCTGCGTCGCCTTCAAATAGGATCTTTTCAGTTGCCTTGGCAGCTTACAGCCATACTACCCTGAAAACGCCCGATCTCATCCGATCTCGGAAGCTAAGCAGGGGCGGGCCTGGTTAGTACTTGGGTGGGAGACCGCCTGGGAATACCAGGTGCTGTAAGCTTGTTATGGTTTCTGCTCTTGCCTGACAGCAGAGGGCGCTGTTTGACACTTTTTGCTGGAGTCTAGTTTGGCCTGCGTCGCCTTCAAATAGGATCTTTTCAGTTGATCTGGCAGCTTACGGCCATACTACCCTGAAAACGCCTGATCTCGTCCGATCTCGTAAGCTAAACAGGGGTGGGCCTGGTTAGTACTTGGATGCGAGACCGCCTGGGAATACCAGGTGCTGTAAGCTTTTTATGGTTTCTGCTCTTGCCTGACAGCAGAGGGCGCTGTTTGACACTTTTTGCTGGAGTCTAGTTTGGCCTGCGTCGCCTTCAAATAGGATCTTTTCAGTTGCCTTGGCAGCTTACAGCCATACTACCCTGAAAACGCCTGATCTCATCCGATCTCGGAAGCTAAGCTGGGGCGGGCCTGGTTAGTACTTGGATGGGAGACCGCCTGGGAATACCAGGTGCTGTAAGCTTTTTATGGTTTCTGCTCTTGCCTGACAGCAAAGGGCGCTGTTTGACACTTCTTGTCAGAGTCTAGTTTGGCCTGCGTCACCTTCAAATAGGATCTTTTCAGTTGACCTGGCAGGTTACAGCCATACTACCCTGAAACGCCCGATCTCGTCCGATCTCGGAAGCTAAGCAGGGGCGGGCCTGGTTAGTACTTGGATGGGAGACCGCCTGGGAATACCAGGTGCTGTAAGCTTTTTATGGTTTCTGCTCTTGCCTGACAGCAAAGGGCGCTGTTTGACACTTTTTGCCAGAGTCTAGTTTGGCCTGCGTCGCCTTCAAATAGGATCTCTTCAGTTGACCTGGCAGATTACGGCCATACTACCCTGAAAATGCCCGATCTCGGACGCTAAGCAGGGGCGGGCCTGGTTAGTACTTGGATGGGAGACCGCCTGGGAATACCAGGTGCTGTAAGCTTTTTATGGTTTCTGCTCTTGCCTGACAGCAAAGGGCGCTGTTTGACACTTTTTGCCAGAGTCTAGTTTGGCCTGCGTCGCCTTCAAA
>NW_026652243.1:880000-882500 GCF_030265055.1 Doryrhamphus excisus
TCGCCTTCAAATAGGATCTTTTCAGTTGACCTGGCAGCTTACGGACAAACTACCCTGAAAACGCCCGATCTCGGACGCTAAGCAGGGGCGGGCCTGGTTAGTACTTGGATGGGAGACCGCCTGGGAATACCAGGTGCTGTAAGCTTTTTATGGTTTCTGCTCTTGCCTGACAGCAAAGGGCGCTGTTTGACACTTTTTGCCAGAGTCTAATTTGGCCTGCGTCACCTTCAAATAGGATCTTTTCAGTTGACCTGGCAGCTTACGGCCATACTACCCTGAAAACGCCCGATCTCGACCGATCTCGGAAGCTAAGCAGGGGCGGGCCTGGTTAGTACTTGGATGGGAGACCGCCTGGGAATACCAGGTGCTGAAAGCTTTTTATGGTTTCTGGTCTTGCCTGACAGCAGAGGGCGCTGTTTGACACTTTTTGCTGGAGTCTAGTTTGGCCTGCGTCACCTTCAAATAGGATCTTTTCAGTTCACCTGGCAGCTTACGGCCATACTACCCTTAAAACGCCTGATCTCGTCCGATCTCGGAAGCTAAGCAGGGGCGGGCCTGGTTAGTACTTGGATGGGAAACCGCCTGGGAATACCAGGTGCTGTAAGCTTTTTATGGTTTCTGCTCTTGCCTGACAGCAGAGGGCGCTGTTTGACACTTTTTGCTGGAGTCTAGTTTGGCCTGCGTCACCTTCAAATAGGATCTTTTCAGTTGACCTGGCAGCTTACGGCCATACTACCCTGAAAACGCCCGATCTCGGAAGCTAAGCAGGGGCGGGCCTGGTTAGTACTTGGATGGGAGACCGCCTGGGAATACCAGGTGCTGTAAGCTTTTTATGGTTTCTGCTCTTGCCTGACAGCAAAGGGCGCTGTTTGACACTTTTTGCCAGAGTCTAGTTTGGCCCGCGTCACCTTCAAATAGGATCTTTTCAGTTGATCTGGCAGCTTACGGCCATACTATCCTGAAAAAGCCCGATCTCGTCTGATCTCGGAAGCTAAGCAGGGGCGGGCCTGGTTAGTACTTGGATGGGAGACCGCCTGGGAATACCAGGTGCTGTAAGCTTTTTATGGTTTCTGCTCTTGCCTGAAAGCAGAGGGCGCTGTTTGACACTTTTTGCTGGAGTCTAGTTTGGCCTGCGTCGCCTTCAAATAGGATCTTTTCAGTTGCCTTGGCAGCTTACAGCCATACTACCCTGAAAACGCCCGATCTCATCCGATCTCGGAAGCTAAGCAGGGGCGGGCCTGGTTAGTACTTGGGTGGGAGACCGCCTGGGAATACCAGGTGCTGTAAGCTTGTTATGGTTTCTGCTCTTGCCTGACAGCAGAGGGCGCTGTTTGACACTTTTTGCTGGAGTCTAGTTTGGCCTGCGTCGCCTTCAAATAGGATCTTTTCAGTTGATCTGGCAGCTTACGGCCATACTACCCTGAAAACGCCTGATCTCGTCCGATCTCGTAAGCTAAACAGGGGTGGGCCTGGTTAGTACTTGGATGCGAGACCGCCTGGGAATACCAGGTGCTGTAAGCTTTTTATGGTTTCTGCTCTTGCCTGACAGCAGAGGGCGCTGTTTGACACTTTTTGCTGGAGTCTAGTTTGGCCTGCGTCGCCTTCAAATAGGATCTTTTCAGTTGCCTTGGCAGCTTACAGCCATACTACCCTGAAAACGCCTGATCTCATCCGATCCAGGAAGCTAAGCTGGGGCGGGCCTGGTTAGTACTTGGATGGGAGACCGCCTGGGAATACCAGGTGCTGTAAGCTTTTTATGGTTTCTGCTCTTGCCTGACAGCAAAGGGCGCTGTTTGACACTTCTTGTCAGAGTCTAGTTTGGCCTGCGTCACCTTCAAATAGGATCTTTTCAGTTGACCTGGCAGGTTACAGCCATACTACCCTGAAACGCCCGATCTCGTCCGATCTCGTCCGATCTCGGAAGCTAAGCAGGGGCGGGCCTGGTTAGTACTTGGATGGGAGACCGCCTGGGAATACCAGGTGCTGTAAGCTTTTTATGGTTTCTGCTCTTGCCTGACAGCAAAGGGCGCTGTTTGACACTTTTTGCCAGAGTCTAGTTTGGCCTGCGTCGCCTTCAAATAGGATCTCTTCAGTTGACCTGGCAGATTACGGCCATACTACCCTGAAAATGCCCGATCTCGTCCGATCTCGGACGCTAAGCAGGGGCGGGCCTGGTTAGTACTTGGATGGGAGACCGCCTGGGAATACCAGGTGCTGTAAGCTTTTTATGGTTTCTGCTCTTGCCTGACAGCAAAGGGCGCTGTTTGACACTTTTTGCCAGAGTCTAGTTTGGCCTGCGTCGCCTTCAAATAGGATCTTTTCAGTTGACCTGGCAGCTTACGGCCATACTACCCTGAAAATGCCCGATCTCGTCCGATCTCGTAAGCTAAACAGGGGTGGGCCTGGTTAGAACTTGGATGGGAGACCACCTGGGAATACCAGGTGCTGTAAGCTTTTTATGGTTTCTGCTCTTGCCTGACTGCAGAGGGCGCTGTTTGAC
>NW_026652243.1:897500-900000 GCF_030265055.1 Doryrhamphus excisus
TGGTTAGTACTTGGATGGGAAACCGCCTGGGAATACCAGGTGCTGTAAGCTTTTTATGGTTTCTGCTCTTGCCTGACAGCAGAGGGCGCTGTTTGACACTTTTTGCTGGAGTCTAGTTTGGCCTGCGTCACCTTCAAATAGGATCTTTTCAGTTCACCTGGCAGCTTACGGCCATACTACCCTGAAAACGCCCGATCTCGGAAGCTAAGCAGGGGCGGGCCTGGTTAGTACTTGGATGGGAGACCGCCTGGGAATACCAGGTGCTGTAAGCCTTTTATGGTTTCTGCTCATGCCTGACAGCAGAGGGCGCTGTTTGACACTTTTTGCTGGAGTCTAGTTTGGCCTGCGTCGCCTTCAAATAGGATCTTTTCAGTTGACCTGGCAGCTTACGGACAAACTACCCTGAAAACGCCCGATCTCGGACGCTAAGCAGGGGCGGGCCTGGTTAGTACTTGGATGGGAGACCGCCTGGGAATACCAGGTGCTGTAAGCTTTTTATGGTTTCTGCTCTTGCCTGACAGCAAAGGGCGCTGTTTGACACTTTTTGCCAGAGTCTAATTTGGCCTGCGTCACCTTCAAATAGGATCTTTTCAGTTGACCTGGCAGCTTACGGCCATACTACCCTGAAAACGCCCGATCTCGACCGATCTCGGAAGCTAAGCAGGGGCGGGCCTGGTTAGTACTTGGATGGGAGACCGCCTGGGAATACCAGGTGCTGAAAGCTTTTTATGGTTTCTGCTCTTGCCTGACAGCAGAGGGCGCTGTTTGACACTTTTTGCTGGAGTCTAGTTTGGCCTGCGTCACCTTCAAATAGGATCTTTTCAGTTCACCTGGCAGCTTACGGGAATACTACCCTTAAAACGCCTGATCTCGTCCGATCTCGGAAGCTAAGCAGGGGCGGGCCTGGTTAGTACTTGGATGGGAAACCGCCTGGGAATACCAGGTGCTGTAAGCTTTTTATGGTTTCTGCTCTTGCCTGACAGCAGAGGGCGCTGTTTGACACTTTTTGCTGGAGTCTAGTTTGGCCTGCGTCACCTTCAAATAGGATCTTTTCAGTTGACCTGGCAGCTTACGGCCATACTACCCTGAAAACGCCCGATCTCGGAAGCTAAGCAGGGGCGGGCCTGGTTAGTACTTGGATGGGAGACCGCCTGGGAATACCAGGTGCTGTAAGCTTTTTATGGTTTCTGCTCTTGCCTGACAGCAAAGGGCGCTGTTTGACACTTTTTGCCAGAGTCTAGTTTGGCCCGCGTCACCTTCAAATAGGATCTTTTCAGTTGATCTGGCAGCTTACGGCCATACTATCCTGAAAAAGCCCGATCTCGTCCGATCTCGGAAGCTAAGCAGGGGCGGGCCTGGTTAGTACTTGGATGGGAGACCGCCTGGGAATACCAGGTGCTGTAAGCTTTTTATGGTTTCTGCTCTTGCCTGACAGCAGAGGGCGCTGTTTGACACTTTTTGCTGGAGTCCAGTTTGGCCTGCGTCGCCTTCAAATAGGATCTTTTCAGTTGATCTGGCAGCTTACGGCCATACTACCCTGAAAACGCCCGATCTCGGACGCTAAGCAGGGGCGGGCCTGGTTGGTACTTGGATGGGAGACCGCCTGGGAATACCAGGTGCTGTAAGCATTTTATGGTTTCTGCTCTTGCCTGACAGCAAAGGGCGCTGTTTGACACTTTTTGCCAGAGTCTAGTTTGGCCTGCGTCACCTTCAAATAGGATCTTTTCAGTTGACCTGGCAGCTTACGGCCATACTACCCTGAAAACGCCCGATCTCGTCCGATCTCGGAAGCTAAGCAGGGGCGGGCCTGGTTAGTACTTGGATGGGAGACCGCCTGGGAATACCAGGTGCTGTAAGCTTTTTATGGTTTCTGCTCTTGCCTGACAGCAGAGGGCGCTGTTTGACCCTTTTTGCTGGAGTTTAGTTTGGCCTGCGTCACCTTCAAATAGGATCTTTTCAGTTGACCTGGCAGCTTACGGCCATACTACCCTTAAAACGCCTGATCTTGTCCGATCTCGGAAGCTAAGCAGGGGCGGGCCTGGTTAGTGCTTGGATGGGAGACCGCCTGGGAATACCAGGTGCTGTAAGCTTTTTATGGTTTCTGCTCTTGCCTGACAGCAGAGGGCGCTGTTTGACCCTTTTTGCTGGAGTCTAGTTTGGCCTGCGTCACCTTCAAATAGGATCTTTTCAGTTCACCTGGCAGCTTACGGCCATACTACCCTGAAAAAGCCCGATCTCGTCCGATCTCGGAAGCTAAGCAGGGGCGGGCCTGGTTAGTACTTGGATGGGAGACCGCCTGGGAATACCAGGCGCTGTAAGCTTTATATGGTTTCTGCTCTTGCCTGACAGCAGAGGGCGCTGTTTGACACTTTTTGCTGGAGTCTAGTTTGGCCTGCGTCGCCTTCAAATAGGATCTTTTCAGTTGATCTGGCAGCTTACGGCCATACTACCCTGAAAACGCCCGATCTCGGACGCTAAGCAGGGCCGGGCCTGGTTAGTA
>NW_026652243.1:905000-912500 GCF_030265055.1 Doryrhamphus excisus
GAGACCGCCTGGGAATACCAGGTGCTGTAAGCTTTTTATGGTTTCTGCTCTTGCCTGACAGCAGAGGGCGCTGTTTGACACTTTTTGCTGGAGTCTAGTTTGGCCTGCGTCGCCTTCAAATAGGATCTTTTCAGTTGATCTGGCAGCTTACGGTCATACTACCCTGAAAACGCCCGATCTCGTCCGATCTCGTAAGCTAAAAAGGGGTGGGCCTGGTTAGTACTTGGATGGGAGACCGCCTGGGAATACCAGGCGCTGTAAGCCTTTTATGGTTTCTGCTCATGCCTGACAGCAGAGGGCGCTGTTTGACACTTTTTGCTGGAGTCTAGTTTGGCCTGCGTCGCCTTCAAATAGGATCTTTTCAGTTGACCTGGCAGCTTACGGCCAAACTACCCTGAAAACGCCCGATCTCGGACGCTAAGCAGGGGCGGGCCTGGTTAGTACTTGGATGGGAGACCGCCTGGGAATACCAGGTGCTGTAAGCTTTTTATGGTTTCTGCTCTTGCCTGACAGCAAAGGGCGCTGTTTGACACTTTTTGCCAGAGTCTAGTTTGGCCTGCGTCACCTTCAAATAGGATCTTTTCAGTTGACCTGGCAGCTTACGGCCATACTACCCTGAAAACGCCCGATCTCGACCGATCTCGGAAGCTAAGCAGGGGCGGGCCTGGTTAGTACTTGGATGGAGACCGCCTGGGAATACCAGGTGCTGAAAGCTTTTTATGGTTTCTGCTCTTGCCTGACAGCAGAGGGCGCTGTTTGACACTTTTTGCTGGAGTCTAGTTTGGCCTGCGTCACCTTCAAATAGGATCTTTTCAGTTCACCTGGCAGCTTACGGCCATACTACCCTTAAAACGCCTGATCTCGTCCGATCTCGGAAGCTAAGCAGGGGCGGGCCTGGTTAGTACTTGGATGGGAAACCGCCTGGGAATACCAGGTGCTGTAAGCTTTTTATGGTTTCTGCTCTTGCCTGACAGCAGAGGGCGCTGTTTGACACTTTTTGCTGGAGTCTAGTTTGGCCTGCGTCACCTTCAAATAGGATCTTTTCAGTTCACCTGGCAGCTTACGGCCATACTACCCTGAAAACGCCCGATCTCGGAAGCTAAGCAGGGGCGGGCCTGGTTAGTACTTGGATATGAAACCGCCTGGGAATACCAGGTGCTGTAAGCCTTTTATGGTTTCTGCTCATGCCTGACAGCAGAGGGCGCTGTTTGACACTTTTTGCTGGAGTCTAGTTTGGCCTGCGTCGCCTTCAAATAGGATCTTTTCAGTTGACCTGGCAGCTTACGGCCAAACTACCCTGAAAACGCCCGATCTCGGACGCTAAGCAGGGGCGGGCCTGGTTAGTACTTGGATGGGAAACCGCCTGGGAATACCAGGTGCTGTAAGCTTTTTATGGTTTCTGCTCTTGCCTGACAGCAGAGGGCGCTGTTTGACACTTTTTGCTGGAGTCTAGTTTGGCCTGCGTCACCTTCAAATAGGATCTTTTCAGTTCACCTGGCAGCTTACGGCCATACTACCCTGAAAACGCCCGATCTCGGAAGCTAAGCAGGGGCGGGCCTGGTTAGTACTTGGATGGGAAACCGCCTGGGAATACCAGGTGCTGTAAGCCTTTTATGGTTTCTGCTCTTGCCTGACAGCAAAGGGCGCTGTTTGACACTTTTTGCCAGAGTCTAGTTTGGCCTGCGTCACCTTCAAATAGGATCTTTTCAGTTGATCTGGCAGCTTACGGCCATACTATCCTGAAAAAGCCCGATCTCGTCCGATGTCGGAAGCTAAGCAGGGGCGGGCCTGGTTAGTACTTGGATGGGAGACCGCCTGGGAATACCAGGTGCTGTAAGCTTGTTATGGTTTCTGCTCTTGCCTGACAGCAGAGGGCGCTCTTTGACACTTTTTGCTGGAGACTAGTTTGGCCTGCGTTGCCTTCAAATAGGATCTTTTCAGTTGATCTGGCAGCTTACGGCCATACTACCCTGAAAACGCCTGATCTCGTCCGATCTCGTAAGCTAAACAGGGGTGGGCCTGGTTAGTACTTGGATGCGAGACCGCCTGGGAATACCAGGTGCTGTAAGCTTTTTATGGTTTCTGCTCTTGCCTGACAGCAGAGGGCGCTGTTTGACACTTTTTGCTGGAGTCTAGTTTGGCCTGCGTCGCCTTCAAATAGGATCTTTTCAGTTGCCTTGGCAGCTTACAGCCATACTACCCTGAAAACGCCCGATCTCATCCGATCTCGGAAGCTAAGCAGGGGCGGGCCTGGTTAGTACTTGGATGGGAGACCGCCTAGGAATACCAGGTGCTGTAAGCTTTTTATGGTTTCTGCTCTTGCCTGAAAGCAGAGGGCGCTGTTTGACACTTTTTGCTGGAGTCTAGTTTGGCCTGCGTCGCCTTCAAATAGGATCTTTTAAGTTGCCCTGGCAGCTTAAGGCCATACTCCCCTGAAAACGCCCGATCTCGGAAGCTAAGCAGGGGCGGGCCTGGTTAGTACTTGGATGGGAGACCGCCTGGGAATACCAGGTGCTGTAAGCTTTTTATGGTTTCTGCTCTTGCCTGACAGCAGAGGGCGCTGTTTGACACTTTTTGCTGGAGTCTAGTTTGGCCTGCGTCGCCTTCAAATAGGATCTTTTCAGTTGATCTGGCAGCTTACTGTCATACTACCCTGAAAACGCCCGATCTCGTCCGATCTCGTAAGCTAAAAAGGGGTGGGCCTGGTTAGTACTTGGATGGGAGACCGCCTGGGAATACCAGGTGCTGTAAGCCTTTTATGGTTTCTGCTCATGCCTGACAGCAGAGGGCGCTGTTTGACACTTTTTGCTGGAGTCTAGTTTGGCCTGCGTCGCCTTCAAATAGGATCTTTTCAGTTGACCTGGCAGCTTACGGCCAAACTACCCTGAAAACGCCCGATCTCGGACGCTAAGCAGGGGCGGGCCTGGTTAGTACTTGGATGGGAGACCGCCTGGGAATACCAGGTGCTGTAAGCTTTTTATGGTTTCTGCTCTTGCCTGACAGCAAAGGGCGCTGTTTGACACTTTTTGCCAGAGTCTAGTTTGGCCTGCGTCGCCTTCAAATAGGATCTTTTCAGTTGATCTGGCAGCTTACGGTCATACTACCCTGAAAACGCCCGATCTCGTCCGATCTCGTAAGCTAAAAAGGGGTGGGCCTGGTTAGTACTTGGATGGGAGACCGCCTGGGAATACCAGGTGCTGTAAGCCTTTTATGGTTTCTGCTCATGCCTGACAGCAGAGGGCGCTGTTTGACACTTTTTGCTGGAGTCTAGCTTGGCCTGCGTCGCCTTCAAATAGGATCTTTTCAGTTGACCTGGCAGCTTACGGCCAAACTACCCTGAAAACGGCCGATCTCGGACGCTAAGCAGGGGCGGGCCTGGTTAGTACTTGGATGGGATGACCGCCTGGGAATACCAGGTGCTGTAAGCTTTTTATGGTTTCTGCTCTTGCCTGACAGCAAAGGGCGCTGTTTGACACTTTTTGCCAGAGTCTAGTTTGGCCTGCGTCACCTTCAAATAGGATCTTTTCAGTTGACCTGGCAGCTTACGGCCATACTACCCTGAAAACGCCCGATCTCGACCGATCTCGGAAGCTAAGCAGGGGCGGGCCTGGTTAGTACTTGGATGGGAGACCGCCTGGGAATACCAGGTGCTGAAAGCTTTTTATGGTTTCTGCTCTTGCCTGACAGCAGAGGGCGCTGTTTGACACTTTTTGCTGGAGTCTAGTTTGGCCTGCGTCACCTTCAAATAGGATCTTTTCAGTTCACCTGGCAGCTTACGGCCATACTACCCTTAAAACGCCTGATCTCGTCCGATCTCGGAAGCTAAGCAGGGGCGGGCCTGGTTAGTACTTGGATGGGAAACCGCCTGGGAATACCAGGTGCTGTAAGCTTTTTATGGTTTCTGCTCTTGCCTGACAGCAGAGGGCGCTGTTTGACACTTTTTGCTGGAGTCTAGTTTGGCCTGCGTCACCTTCAAATAGGATCTTTTCAGTTCACCTGGCAGCTTACGGCCATACTACCCTGAAAACGCCCGATCTCGGAAGCTAAGCAGGGGCGGGCCTGGTTAGTACTTGGATGGGAGACCGCCTGGGAATACCAGGTGCTGTAAGCCTTTTATGGTTTCTGCTCATGCCTGACAGCAGAGGGCGCTGTTTGACACTTTTTGCTGGAGTCTAGTTTGGCCTGCGTCGCCTTCAAATAGGATCTTTTCAGTTGACCTGGCAGCTTACGGACAAACTACCCTGAAAACGCCCGATCTCGGACGCTAAGCAGGGGCGGGCCTGGTTAGTACTTGGATGGGAGACCGCCTGGGAATACCAGGTGCTGTAAGCTTTTTATGGTTTCTGCTCTTGCCTGACAGCAAAGGGCGCTGTTTGACACTTTTTGCCAGAGTCTAATTTGGCCTGCGTCACCTTCAAATAGGATCTTTTCAGTTGACCTGGCAGCTTACGGCCATACTACCCTGAAAACGCCCGATCTCGACCGATCTCGGAAGCTAAGCAGGGGCGGGCCTGGTTAGTACTTGGATGGGAGACCGCCTGGGAATACCAGGTGCTGAAAGCTTTTTATGGTTTCTGCTCTTGCCTGACAGCAGAGGGCGCTGTTTGACACTTTTTGCTGGAGTCTAGTTTGGCCTGCGTCACCTTCAAATAGGATCTTTTCAGTTCACCTGGCAGCTTACGGGAATACTACCCTTAAAACGCCTGATCTCGTCCGATCTCGGAAGCTAAGCAGGGGCGGGCCTGGTTAGTACTTGGATGGGAAACCGCCTGGGAATACCAGGTGCTGTAAGCTTTTTATGGTTTCTGCTCTTGCCTGACAGCAGAGGGCGCTGTTTGACACTTTTTGCTGGAGTCTAGTTTGGCCTGCGTCACCTTCAAATAGGATCTTTTCAGTTGACCTGGCAGCTTACGGCCATACTACCCTGAAAACGCCCGATCTCGGAAGCTAAGCAGGGGCGGGCCTGGTTAGTACTTGGATGGGAGACCGCCTGGGAATACCAGGTGCTGTAAGCTTTTTATGGTTTCTGCTCTTGCCTGACAGCAAAGGGCGCTGTTTGACACTTTTTGCCAGAGTCTAGTTTGGCCCGCGTCACCTTCAAATAGGATCTTTTCAGTTGATCTGGCAGCTTACGGCCATACTATCCTGAAAAAGCCCGATCTCGTCCGATCTCGGAAGCTAAGCAGGGGCGGGCCTGGTTAGTACTTGGATGGGAGACCGCCTGGGAATACCAGGTGCTGTAAGCTTTTTATGGTTTCTGCTCTTGCCTGACAGCAGAGGGCGCTGTTTGACACTTTTTGCTGGAGTCCAGTTTGGCCTGCGTCGCCTTCAAATAGGATCTTTTCAGTTGATCTGGCAGCTTACGGCCATACTACCCTGAAAACGCCCGATCTCGGACGCTAAGCAGGGGCGGGCCTGGTTGGTACTTGGATGGGAGACCGCCTGGGAATACCAGGTGCTGTAAGCATTTTATGGTTTCTGCTCTTGCCTGACAGCAAAGGGCGCTGTTTGACACTTTTTGCCAGAGTCTAGTTTGGCCTGCGTCACCTTCAAATAGGATCTTTTCAGTTGACCTGGCAGCTTACGGCCATACTACCCTGAAAACGCCCGATCTCGTCCGATCTCGGAAGCTAAGCAGGGGCGGGCCTGGTTAGTACTTGGATGGGAGACCGCCTGGGAATACCAGGTGCTGTAAGCTTTTTATGGTTTCTGCTCTTGCCTGACAGCAGAGGGCGCTGTTTGACCCTTTTTGCTGGAGTTTAGTTTGGCCTGCGTCACCTTCAAATAGGATCTTTTCAGTTGACCTGGCAGCTTACGGCCATACTACCCTTAAAACGCCTGATCTTGTCCGATCTCGGAAGCTAAGCAGGGGCGGGCCTGGTTAGTGCTTGGATGGGAGACCGCCTGGGAATACCAGGTGCTGTAAGCTTTTTATGGTTTCTGCTCTTGCCTGACAGCAGAGGGCGCTGTTTGACCCTTTTTGCTGGAGTCTAGTTTGGCCTGCGTCACCTTCAAATAGGATCTTTTCAGTTCACCTGGCAGCTTACGGCCATACTACCCTGAAAAAGCCCGATCTCGTCCGATCTCGGAAGCTAAGCAGGGGCGGGCCTGGTTAGTACTTGGATGGGAGACCGCCTGGGAATACCAGGCGCTGTAAGCTTTATATGGTTTCTGCTCTTGCCTGACAGCAGAGGGCGCTGTTTGACACTTTTTGCTGGAGTCTAGTTTGGCCTGCGTCGCCTTCAAATAGGATCTTTTCAGTTGATCTGGCAGCTTACGGCCATACTACCCTGAAAACGCCCGATCTCGGACGCTAAGCAGGGCCGGGCCTGGTTAGTACTTGGATGGGAGACCGCCTGGGAATACCAGGTGCTGTAAGCTTTTTATGGTTTCTGCTCTTGCCTGACAGCAAAGGGCGCTGTTTGACACTTTTTGCCAGAGTCTAGTTTGGCCTGCGTCGCCTTCAAATAGGATCTTTTCAGTTGACCTGGCAGCTTACGGCCATACTACCCTGAAAACGCCCGATCTCATCCGATCTCGGAAGCTAAGCAGGGGCGGGCCTGGTTAGTACTTGGATGGGAGACCGCCTGGGAATACCAGGTGCTGTTAGCTTTTTATGGTTTCTGCTCTTGCCTGACAGCAGAGGGCGCTGTTTGACACTTTTTGCTGGAGTCTAGTTTGGCCTGCGTCGCCTTCAAATAGGATCTTTTCAGTTGATCTGGCAGCTTACGGCCATACTACCCTGAAAACGCCCGATCTCGGACGCTAAGCAGGGGCGGGCCTGGTTAGTACTTGGATGGGAGACCGCCTGGAAATACCAGGTGCTGTAAGCTTTTTATGGTTTCTGCTCTTGCCTGACAGCAAAGGGCGCTGTTTGACACTTTTTGCCAGAGTCTAGTTTGGCCTGCGTCGCCTTCAAATAGGATCTTTTCAGTTGACCTGGCAGCTTACGGCCATACTACCCTGAAAATGCCCGATCTCGTCCGATCTCGTAAGCTAAACAGGGGTGGGCCTGGTTAGAACTTGGATGGGAGACCGCCTGGGAATACCAGGTGCTGTAAGCTTTTTATGGTTTCTGCTCTTGCCTGACTGCAGAGGGCGCTGTTTGACACTTTTTGCTGGAGTCTAGTTTGGCCTGCGTCGCCTTCAAATAGGATCTTTTCAGTTGCCTTGGCAGCTTACAGCCATACTACCCTGAAAACGCCCGATCTCATCCGATCTCGGAAGCTAAGCAGGGGCGGGCCTGGTTAGTACTTGGATGGGAGACCGCCTGGGAATACCAGGTGCTGTAAGCTTGTTATGGTTTCTGCTCTTGCCTGACAGCAGAGGGCGCTCTTTGACACTTTTTGCTGGAGACTAGTTTGGCCTGCGTTGCCTTCAAATAGGATCTTTTCAGTTGATCTGGCAGCTTACGGCCATACTACCCTGAAAACGCCTGATCTCGTCCGATCTCGTAAGCTAAACAGGGGTGGGCCTGGTTAGTACTTGGATGCGAGACCG
>NW_026652243.1:915000-917500 GCF_030265055.1 Doryrhamphus excisus
TAAGCTTTTTATGGTTTCTGCTCTTGCCTGACAGCAGAGGGCGCTGTTTGACACTTTTTGCTGGAGTCTAGTTTGGCCTGCGTCACCTTCAAATAGGATCTTTTCAGTTCACCTGGCAGCTTACGGCCATACTACCCTGAAAACGCCCGATCTCGGAAGCTAAGCAGGGGCGGGCCTGGTTAGTACTTGGATGGGAGACCGCCTGGGAATACCAGGTGCTGTAAGCTTTTTATGGTTTCTGCTCTTGCCTGACAGCAAAGGGCGCTGTTTGACACTGTTTGCCAGAGTCTAGTTTGGCCTGCGTCACCTTCAAATAGGATCTTTTCAGTTGACCTGGCAGCTTACGGCCATACTACCCTGAAAACGCCCGATCTCGTCCGATCTCGGAAACTAAGCAGGGGCGGGCCTGGTTAGTACTTGGATGGGAGACCGCCTGGGAATACCAGGAGCTGTAAGCTTTTTATGGTTTCTGCTCTTGCCTGACAGCAGAGGGCGCTGTTTGACACTTTTTGCTGGAGTCTAGTTTGGCCTGCGTCGCCTTCAAATAGGATCTTTTCAGTTGCCTTGGCAGCTTACAGCCATACTACCCTGAAAACGCCTGATCTCATCCGATCTCGGAAGCTAAGCAGGGGCGGGCCTGGTTAGTACTTGGATGGGAGACCGCCTGGGAATACCAGGTGCTGTAAGCTTGTTATGGTTTCTGCTCTTGCCTGACAGCAGAGGGCGCTCTTTGACACTTTTTGCTGGAGACTAGTTTGGCCTGCGTTGCCTTCAAATAGGATCTTTTCAGTTGATCTGGCAGCTTACGGCCATACTACCCTGAAAACGCCTGATCTCGTCCGATCTCGTAAGCTAAACAGGGGTGGGCCTGGTTAGTACTTGGATGCGAGACCGCCTGGGAATACCAGGTGCTGTAAGCTTTTTATGGTTTCTGCTCTTGCCTGACAGCAGAGGGCGCTGTTTGACACTTTTTGCTGGAGTCTAGTTTGGCCTGCGTCGCCTTCAAATAGGATCTTTTCAGTTGCCTTGGCAGCTTACAGCCATACTACCCTGAAAACGCCCGATCTCATCCGATCTCGGAAGCTAAGCAGGGGCGGGCCTGGTTAGTACTTGGATGGGAGACCGCCTAGGAATACCAGGTGCTGTAAGCTTTTTATGGTTTCTGCTCTTGCCTGAAAGCAGAGGGCGCTGTTTGACACTTTTTGCTGGAGTCTAGTTTGGCCTGCGTCGCCTTCAAATAGGATCTTTTAAGTTGCCCTGGCAGCTTAAGGCCATACTCCCCTGAAAACGCCCGATCTCGGAAGCTAAGCAGGGGCGGGCCTGGTTAGTACTTGGATGGGAGACCGCCTGGGAATACCAGGTGCTGTAAGCTTTTTATGGTTTCTGCTCTTGCCTGACAGCAGAGGGCGCTGTTTGACACTTTTTGCTGGAGTCTAGTTTGGCCTGCGTCGCCTTCAAATAGGATCTTTTCAGTTGATCTGGCAGCTTACGGTCATACTACCCTGAAAACGCCCGATCTCGTCCGATCTCGTAAGCTAAAAAGGGGTGGGCCTGGTTAGTACTTGGATGGGAGACCGCCTGGGAATACCAGGCGCTGTAAGCCTTTTATGGTTTCTGCTCATGCCTGACAGCAGAGGGCGCTGTTTGACACTTTTTGCTGGAGTCTAGTTTGGCCTGCGTCGCCTTCAAATAGGATCTTTTCAGTTGACCTGGCAGCTTACGGCCAAACTACCCTGAAAACGCCCGATCTCGGACGCTAAGCAGGGGCGGGCCTGGTTAGTACTTGGATGGGAGACCGCCTGGGAATACCAGGTGCTGTAAGCTTTTTATGGTTTCTGCTCTTGCCTGACAGCAAAGGGCGCTGTTTGACACTTTTTGCCAGAGTCTAGTTTGGCCTGCGTCACCTTCAAATAGGATCTTTTCAGTTGACCTGGCAGCTTACGGCCATACTACCCTGAAAACGCCCGATCTCGACCGATCTCGGAAGCTAAGCAGGGGCGGGCCTGGTTAGTACTTGGATGGAGACCGCCTGGGAATACCAGGTGCTGAAAGCTTTTTATGGTTTCTGCTCTTGCCTGACAGCAGAGGGCGCTGTTTGACACTTTTTGCTGGAGTCTAGTTTGGCCTGCGTCACCTTCAAATAGGATCTTTTCAGTTCACCTGGCAGCTTACGGCCATACTACCCTTAAAACGCCTGATCTCGTCCGATCTCGGAAGCTAAGCAGGGGCGGGCCTGGTTAGTACTTGGATGGGAAACCGCCTGGGAATACCAGGTGCTGTAAGCTTTTTATGGTTTCTGCTCTTGCCTGACAGCAGAGGGCGCTGTTTGACACTTTTTGCTGGAGTCTAGTTTGGCCTGCGTCACCTTCAAATAGGATCTTTTCAGTTCACCTGGCAGCTTACGGCCATACTACCCTGAAAACGCCCGATCTCGGAAGCTAAGCAGGGGCGGGCCTGGTTAGTACTTGGATATGAAACCGCCTGGGAATACCAGGTGCTG
>NW_026652243.1:952500-960000 GCF_030265055.1 Doryrhamphus excisus
TTGATCTGGCAGCTTACGGCCATACTACCCTGAAAACGCCCGATCTCGGACGCTAAGCAGGGGCGGGCCTGGTTAGTACTTGGATGGGAGACCGCCTGGTAATACCAGGAGCTGTAAGCTTTTTATGGTTTCTGCTCTTGCCTGACAGCAAAGGGCGCTGTTTGACACTGTTTGCCAGAGTCTAGTTTGGCCTGCGTCACCTTCAAATAGGATCTTTTCAGTTGACCTGGCAGCTTACGGCCATACTACCCTGAAAACGCCCGATCTCGGACGCTAAGCAGGGGCGGGCCTGGTTAGTACTTGGATGGGAGACCGCCTGGGAATACCAGGAGCTGTAAGCTTTTTATGGTTTCTGCTCTTGCCTGACAGCAGAGGGCGCTGTTTGACACTTTTTGCTGGAGTCTAGTTTGGCCTGCGTCACCTTCAAATAGGATCTTTTCAGTTCACCTGGCAGCTTACGGCCATACTACCCTGAAAACGCCCGATCTCGGAAGCTAAGCAGGGGCGGGCCTGGTTAGTACTTGGATGGGAGACCGCCTGGGAATACCAGGTGCTGTAAGCTTTTTATGGTTTCTGCTCTTGCCTGACAGCAAAGGGCGCTGTTTGACACTTTTTGCCAGAGTCTAGTTTGGCCTGCGTCACCTTCAAATAGGATCTTTTCAGTTGATCTGGCAGCTTACGGCCATACTATCCTGAAAAAGCCCGATCTCGTCCGATATCGGAAGCTAAGCAGGGGCGGGCCTGGTTAGTACTTGGATGGGAGACCGCCTGGGAATACCAGGTGCTGTAAGCTTTATATGGTTTCTGCTCTTGCCTGACCGCAGAGGGCGCTGTTTGACACTTTTTGCTGGAGTCTAGTTTGGCCTGTGTCACCTTCAAATAGGATTTTTTCAGTTGATCTGGCAGCTTACGGCCATACTACCCTGAAAACGTCCGATCTCGGACGCTAAGCAGGGGCGGGCCTGGTTAGTACTTGGATGGGAGACCGCCTGGGAATACCAGGAGCTGTAAGCTTTTTATGGTTTCTGCTCTTGCCTGACAGCAAAGGGCGCTGTTTGACACTGTTTGCCAGAGTCTAGTTTGGCCTGCGTCACCTTCAAATAGGATCTTTTCAGTTGACCTGGCAGCTTACGGCCATACTACCCTGAAAACGCCCGATCTCGTCCGATCTCGGAAACTAAGCAGGGGCGGGCCTGGTTAGTACTTGGATGGGAGACCGCCTGGGAATACCAGGTGCTGTAAGCTTTTTATTGTTTCTGCTCTTGCCTGACAGCAGAGGGCGCTGTTTGACACTTTTTGCTGGAGTCTAGTTTGGCCTGCGTCACCTTCAAATAGGATCTTTTCAGTTGACCTGGCAGCTTACGGCCATACTACCCTTAAAACGCCTGATCTCGTCCGATCTCGGAAGCTAAGCAGGGGCGGGCCTGGTTAGTACTTGGATGGGAGACCGCCTGGGAATACCAGGTGCTATAAGCTTTTTATGGTTTCTGCTCTTGCCTGACAGCAGAGGGCGCTGTTTGACACTTTTTGCTGGAGTCTAGTTTGGCCTGCGTCACCTTCAAATAGGATCTTTTCAGTTGATCTGGCAGCTTACGGCCATACTACCCTGAAAACGCCCGATCTCGGACGCTAAGCAGGGGCGGGCCTGGTTAGTACTTGGATGGGAGACCGCCTGGGAATACCAGGAGCTGTAAGCTTTTTATGGTTTCTGCTCTTGCCTGACAGCAGAGGGCGCTGTTTGACACTTTTTGCTGGAGTCTAGTTTGGCCTGCGTCACCTTCAAATAGGATCTTTTCAGTTCACCTGGCAGCTTACGGCCATACTACCCTGAAAACGCCCGATCTCGGAAGCTAAGCAGGGGCGGGCCTGGTTAGTACTTGGATGGGAGACCGCCTGGGAATACCAGGTGCTGTAAGCTTTTTATGGTTTCTGCTCTTGCCTGACAGCAAAGGGCGCTGTTTGACACTTTTTGCCAGAGTCTAGTTTGGCCTGCGTCACCTTCAAATAGGATCTTTTCAGTTGATCTGGCAGCTTGCGGCCATACTATCCTGAAAAAGCCCGATCTCGTCCGATCTCGGAAGCTAAGCAAGGGCGGGCCTGGTTAGTACTTGGATGGGAGACCGCCTGGGAATACCAGGTGCTGTAAGCTTTATATGGTTTCTGCTCTTGCCTGACAGCAGAGGGCGCTGTTTGACACTGTTTGCTGGAGTCTAGTTTGGCCTGCGTCACCTTCAAATAGGATCTTTTCAGTTGACCTGGCAGCTTACGGCCATACTACCCTGAAAACGCCCGATCTCGTCCGATCTCGGAAACTAAGCAGGGGCGGGCCTGGTTAGTACTTGGATGGGAGACCGCATGGGAATACCAGGTGCTGTAAGCTTTTTATGGTTTCTGCTCTTGCCTGACAGCAAAGGGCGCTGTTTGACACTTTTTGCCAGAGTCTAGTTTGGCCTGCGTCGCCTTCAAATAGGATCTTTTCAGTTGATCTTGCAGCTTACGGCCATACTATCCTGAAAAAGCCCGATCTCGTCCGATCTCGGAAGCTAAGCAGGGGCCGGCCTGGTTAGTACTTGGATGGGAGACCGCCTGGGAATACCAGGTGCTGTAAGCTTTATATGGTTTCTGCTCTTGCCTGACAGCAGAGGGCGCTGTTTGACACTTTTTGCTGGAGTCTAGTTTGGCCTGCGTCGCCTTCAAATAGGATCTTTTCAGTTGATCTGGCAGCTTACGGCCATACTACCCTGAAAACGCCCGATCTCGTCCGATCTCGGAAGCTGAGCAGGGGCGGGCCTGGTTAGTACTTGGATGGGTGACAGCCTGGGAATACCAGGTGCTGTAGGCTTTTCATGGTTTCTGTTCTTGCCTGACAGCAGAGGGCGCTGTTTGACATGTTTTGCTGGAATCTAGTTTGGCCTGCGTCACCTTCAAATAGGATCTTTTCAGTTGACCTGGCAGCTTACGGCCATACTACCCTGAAAACGCCCGATCTCGGAAGCTAAGCAGGGGCGGGCCTGCTTAGTACTTGGATGGGAGACCACCTGGGAATACCAGGTGCTGTAAGCTTTTTATGGTTTCTGCTCTTGCCTGACAGCAGAGGGCGCTGTTTGACACTTTTTGCTGGAGTCTAGTTTGGCCTGCGTCACCTTCAAATAGGATCTTTTCAGTTCACCTGGCAGCTTACGGCCATACTACCCTGAAAACGCCCGATCTCGGAAGCTAAGCAGGGGCGGGCCTGGTTAGTACTTGGATGGGTGACCGCCTGGGAATACCAGGTGCTGTAAGCTTTTTATGGTTTCTGCTCTTGCCTGACAACAAAGGGCGCTGTTTGACACTTTTTGCCAGAGTCTAGTTTGGCCTGCGTCACCTTCAAATAGGATCTTTTCAGTTGACCTGGCAGCTTACGGCCATACTACCCTGAAAACGCCCGATCTCGACCAATCTCGGAAGCTAAGCAGGGGCGGGCCTGGTTAGTACTTGGATGGGAGACCGCCTGGGAATACCAGGTGCTGAAAGCTTTTTATGGTTTCTGCTCTTGCCTGACAGCAGAGGGCGCTGTTTGACACTTTTTGCTGGAGTCTAGTTTGGCCTGCGTCACCTTCAAATAGGATCTTTTCAGTTGACCTGGCAACTTACGGCCATACTACCCTTAAAACGCCTGATCTCGTCCGATCTCGGAAGCTAAGCAGGGGCGGGCCTGGTTAGTACTTGGATGGGAGACCGCCTGGGAATACCAGGTGCTATAAGCTTTTTATGGTTTCTGCTCTTGCCTGACAGCAGAGGGCGCTGTTTGACACTTTTTGCTGGAGTCTAGTTTGGCCTGCGTCACCTTCAAATAGGATCTTTTCAGTTGATCTGGCAGCTTACGGCCATACTACCCTGAAAACGCCCGATCTCGGACGCTAAGCAGGGGCGGGCCTGGTTAGTACTTGGATGGGAGACCGCCTGGTAATACCAGGATCTGTAAGCTTTTTATGGTTTCTGCTCTTGCCTGACAGCAAAGGGCGCTGTTTGACACTGTTTGCCAGAGTCTAGTTTGGCCTGCGTCACCTTCAAATAGGATCTTTTCAGTTGACCTGGCAGCTTACGGCCATACTACCCTGAAAACGCCCGATCTCGGACGCTAAGCAGGGGCGGGCCTGGTTAGTACTTGGATGGGAGACCGCCTGGGAATACCAGGAGCTGTAAGCTTTTTATGGTTTCTGCTCTTGCCTGACAGCAGAGGGCGCTGTTTGACACTTTTTGCTGGAGTCTAGTTTGGCCTGCGTCACCTTCAAATAGGATCTTTTCAGTTGACCTGGCAGCTTACGGCCATACTACCCTGAAAACGCCCGATCTCGACCAATCTCGGAAGCTAAGCAGGGGCGGGCCTGGTTAGTACTTGGATGGGAGACCGCCTGGGAATACCAGGAGCTGTAAGCTTTTTATGGTTTCTGCTCTTGCCTGACAGCAAAGGGCGCTGTTTGACACTGTTTGCCAGAGTCTAGTTTGGCCTGCGTCACCTTCAAATAGGATCTTTTCAGTTGACCTGGCAGCTTACGGCCATACTACCCTGAAAACGCCCGATCTCGTCCGATCTCGGAAACTAAGCAGGGGCGGGCCTGGTTAGTACTTGGATGGGAGACCGCATGGGAATACCAGGTGCTGTAAGCTTTTTATGGTTTCTGCTCTTGCCTGACAGCAAAGGGCGCTGTTTGACACTTTTTGCCAGAGTCTAGTTTGGCCTGCGTCGCCTTCAAATAGGATCTTTTCAGTTGATCTTGCAGCTTACGGCCATACTATCCTGAAAAAGCCCGATCTCGTCCGATCTCGGAAGCTAAGCAGGGGCGGGCCTGGTTAGTACTTGGATGGGAGACCGCCTGGGAATACCAGGTGCTGTAAGCTTTATATGGTTTCTGCTCTTGCCTGACAGCAGAGGGCGCTGTTTGACACTTTTTGCTGGAGTCTAGTTTGGCCTGCGTCGCCTTCAAATAGGATCTTTTCAGTTGATCTGGCAGCTTACGGCCATACTACCCTGAAAACGCCCGATCTCGTCCGATCTCGGAAGCTGAGCAGGGGCGGGCCTGGTTAGTACTTGGATGGGTGACAGCCTGGGAATACCAGGTGCTGTAGGCTTTTCATGGTTTCTGCTCTTGCCTGACAGCAGAGGGCGCTGTTTGACATGTTTTGCTGGAATCTAGTTTGGCCTGCGTCACCTTCAAATAGGATCTTTTCAGTTGACCTGGCAGCTTACGGCCATACTACCCTGAAAACGCCCGATCTCGGAAGCTAAGCAGGGGCGGGCCTGCTTAGTACTTGGATGGGAGACCACCTGGGAATACCAGGTGCTGTAAGCTTTTTATGGTTTCTGCTCTTGCCTGACAGCAGAGGGCGCTGTTTGACACTTTTTGCTGGAGTCTAGTTTGGCCTGCGTCACCTTCAAATAGGATCTTTTCAGTTCACCTGGCAGCTTACGGCCATACTACCCTGAAAACGCCCGATCTCGGAAGCTAAGCAGGGGCGGGCCTGGTTAGTACTTGGATGGGAGACCGCCTGGGAATACCAGGTGCTGTAAGCTTTTTATGGTTTCTGCTCTTGCCTGACAACAAAGGGCGCTGTTTGACACTTTTTGCCAGAGTCTAGTTTGGCCTGCGTCACCTTCAAATAGGATCTTTTCAGTTGACCTGGCAGCTTACGGCCATACTACCCTGAAAACGCCCGATCTCGACCAATCTCGGAAGCTAAGCAGGGGCGGGCCTGGTTAGTACTTGGATGGGAGACCGCCTGGGAATACCAGGTGCTGAAAGCTTTTTATGGTTTCTGCTCTTGCCTGACAGCAGAGGGCGCTGTTTGACACTTTTTGCTGGAGTCTAGTTTGGCCTGCGTCACCTTCAAATAGGATCTTTTCAGTTGACCTGGCAGCTTACGGCCATACTACCCTTAAAACGCCTGATCTCGTCCGATCTCGGAAGCTAAGCAGGGGCGGGCCTGGTTAGTACTTGGATGGGAGACCGCCTGGGAATACCAGGTGCTATAAGCTTTTTATGGTTTCTGCTCTTGCCTGACAGCAGAGGGCGCTGTTTGACACTTTTTGCTGGAGTCTAGTTTGGCCTGCGTCACCTTCAAATAGGATCTTTTCAGTTCACCTGGCAGCTTACGGCCATACTACCCTGAAAACGCCCGATCTCGGAAGCTAAGCAGGGGCGGGCCTGGTTAGTACTTGGATGGGAGACCGCCTGGGAATACCAGGTGCTGTAAGCTTTTTATGGTTTCTGCTCTTGCCTGACAGCAAAGGGCGCTGTTTGACACTTTTTGCCAGAGTCTAGTTTGGCCTGCGTCACCTTCAAATAGGATCTTTTCAGTTGATCTGGCAGCTTACGGCCATACTATCCTGAAAACGCCCGATCTCGGAAGCTAAGCAGGGGCGGGCCTGGTTAGTACTTGGATGGGAGACCGCCTGGGAATACCAGGTGCTGTAAGCTTTTTATGGTTTCTGCTCTTGCCTGACAGCAAAGGGCGCTGTTTGACACTTTTTGCCAGAGTCTAGTTTGGCCTGCGTCACCTTCAAATAGGATCTTTTCAGTTGATCTGGCAGCTTACGGCCATACTATCCTGAAAAAGCCCGATCTCGTCCGATATCGGAAGCTAAGCAGGGGCGGGCCTGGTTAGTACTTGGATGGGAGACCGCCTGGGAATACCAGGTGCTGTAAGCTTTATATGGTTTCTGCTCTTGCCTGACCGCAGAGGGCGCTGTTTGACACTTTTTGCTGGAGTCTAGTTTGGCCTGTGTCACCTTCAAATAGGATTTTTTCAGTTGATCTGGCAGCTTACGGCCATACTACCCTGAAAACGTCCGATCTCGGACGCTAAGCAGGGGCGGGCCTGGTTAGTACTTGGATGGGAGACCGCCTGGGAATACCAGGAGCTGTAAGCTTTTTATGGTTTCTGCTCTTGCCTGACAGCAAAGGGCGCTGTTTGACACTGTTTGCCAGAGTCTAGTTTGGCCTGCGTCACCTTCAAATAGGATCTTTTCAGTTGACCTGGCAGCTTACGGCCATACTACCCTGAAAACGCCCGATCTCGTCCGATCTCGGAAACTAAGCAGGGGCGGGCCTGGTTAGTACTTGGATGGGAGACCGCCTGGGAATACCAGGTGCTGTAAGCTTTTTATTGTTTCTGCTCTTGCCTGACAGCAGAGGGCGCTGTTTGACACTTTTTGCTGGAGTCTAGTTTGGCCTGCGTCACCTTCAAATAGGATCTTTTCAATTGATCTGGCAGCTTACGGCCATACTACCCTGAAAACGCCCGATCTCGGACGCTAAGCAGGGGCGGGCCTGGTTAGTACTTGGATGGGAGACCGCCTGGGAATACCAGGAGCTGTAAGCTTTTTATGGTTTCTGCTCTTGCCTGACAGCAAAGGGCGCTGTTTGACACTGTTTGCCAGAGTCTAGTTTGGCCTGCGTCACCTTCAAATAGGATCTTTTCAGTTGACCTGGCAGCTTACGGCCATACTACCCTGAAAAC
>NW_026652243.1:967500-1170000 GCF_030265055.1 Doryrhamphus excisus
TACTTGGATGGGAGACCGCCTGGGAATACCAGGTGCTGTAAGCTTTTTATGGTTTCTGCTCTAGCCTGACAGCAGAGGGCGCTGTTTGACATGTTTTGCTGGAGTCTAGTTTGTCCTGCGTCGCCTTCAAATAGGATCTTTTCAGTTGCCTTGGCAGCTTTTGGCCATACTACCCTGAAAACGCCTGATCTCGGAAGCTAAGCAGGGGAGGGCCTGGTTAGTACTTGGATGGGAGACCGCCTGGGAATACCAGGTGCTGTAAGCTTTTTATGGTTTCTGCTCTAGCCTGACAGCAGAGGGCGCTGTTTGACACTTTTTGCTGGATCTAGTTTGGCCTGCGTCACCTTCAAATAAGATCTTTTCAGTTGTCCTGGCAGCTTACGGCCATACCACCCTGAAAACGCCTGATCTCGTCCGATCTCGGAAGCTAAGCAGGGGCGGGCCTGGTTAGTACTTGGATGGGAGACCGCCTGGGAATACCAGGTGCTGTAAGCTTTTTATGGTTTCTGCTCTTGCCTGACAGCAGAGGGCGCTGTTTGACACCTTTTGCTGGAGTCTAGTTTGGCCTGCGTCACCTTCAAATAGGATCTTTTCAGTTGATGTGGCAGCTTACAGCCATACTACCCTGAAAACGCCCGATCTCGTCCGATCTCGGAAGCTAAGCAGGGGCGAGCCTGGTTAGTACTTGGATGGGAGACCGCCTGGGAATACCAGGTGCTGTAAGCTTTTCATGGTTTCTGCTCTTGCCTGACAGCAGAGGGCGCTGTTTGACATGTTTTGCTGGAGTCTAGTTTGGCCTGCGTCACCTTCAAATAGGATCTTTTCAGTTGACCTGGCAGCTTACGGCCATACTACCCTGAAAACGCCCGATCTCGGAAGCTAAGCAGGGGCGGGCCTGGTTAGTACTTGGATGGGAGACCGCCTGTGAATACCAGGTGCTGTAAGCTTTTTATGGTTTCTGCTCTTGCCTGACAGCAGAGGGCGCTGTTTGACACTTTTTGCTGGAGTCTAGTTTGGCCTGCATCGCCTTCGAATAGGATCTTTTCAGTTGCCCTGGCAGCTTACGGCCATACTACCCTGAAAACGCCCGATCTCGTCCGATCTCGGAAGCTAAGCAGGGGCGGGCCTGGTTAGTACTTGGATGGGAGACCGCCTGGGAATACCAGGTGCTGTAAGCTTTTTATGGTTTCTGCTCTAGCCTGACAGCAGAGGGCGCTGTTTGACACTTTTTGCTGGATCTAGTTTGGCCTGCGTCGCTTTCAAATAAGATCTTTTCAGTTGTCCTGGCAGCTTACGGCCATACCACCCTGAAAACGCCTGATCTCGTCCGATCTCGGAAGCTAAGCAGGGGCGGGCCTGGTTAGTACTTGGATGGGAGACCGCCTGGGAATACCAGGTGCTGTACGCTTTTTATGGTTTTTGCTCTTGCCTGACAGCAGAGGGCGCTGTTTGACACTTTTTGCTGGAGTCTAGTTTGTCCTGCGTCGCCTTCAAATAGGATCTTTTCAGTTGCCTTGGCAGCTTTTGGCCATACTACCCTGAAAACGCCCGATCTCGAAGCTAAGCAGGGGCGGGCCTGGTTAGTACTTGGATGGGAGACCGCCTGGGAATACCAGGTGCTGTAAGCTTTTTATGGTTTCTGCTCTTGCCTGACAGCAGAGGGCGCTGTTTGACATGTTTTGCTGGAGTCCAGTTTGGCCTGCGTCACCTTCAAATAGGATTTTTTCAGTTGACCTGGCAGCTTACGGCCATACTACCTTGAAAACGCCCGATCTCGTCCGATCTCGGAAGCTAAGCACGGGCGGGCCTGGTTAGTACTTGGATGGGAGACCGCCTGGGATTACCAGGTGCTGTAAGCTTTTTATGGTTTCTGCTCTTGCCTGACAGCAGAGGGCGCTGTTTGACACTTTTTGCTGGAGTCTAGTTTGGCCTGCGTCACTTTCAAATAGGATCTTTTCAGTTGACCTGGCAGCTTAGGCCATACTACCCTGAAAACGCCCGATCTCGTACGATCTCGGAAGCTAAGCAGGGCCGGGCCTGGTTAGTACTTGGATGGGAGACCGCCTGTGAATACCAGGTGCTGTAAGCTTTTTATGGTTTCTGCTCTTGCCTGACAGCAGAGGGCGCTGTTTGACACTTTTTGCTGGAGTCTAGTTTGGCCTGCGTCTTCTTCAAATAGGATCTTTTCAGTTGTCCTGGCAGCTTACGGCCATACTACCCTGAAAACGCCCGATCTCGGAAGCTAAGCAGGGGCGGGCCTGGTTAGTACTTGGATGGGAGACCGCCTGTGAATACCAGGTGCTGTAAGCTTTTTATGGTTTCTGCTCTTGCCTGACAGCAGAGGGCGCTGTTTGACACTTTTTGCTGTAGTCTAGTTTGGCCTGCGTCACTTTCAAATAGGATCTTTTCAGTTGACCTGGCAGCTTAGGCCATACTACCCTGAAAACGCCCGATCTCGTACGATCTCGGAAGCTAAGCAGGGCCGGGCCTGGTTAGTACTTGGATGGGAGACCGCCTGTGAATACCAGGTGCTGTAAGCTTTTTATGGTTTCTGCTCTTGCCTGACAGCAGAGGGCGCTGTTTGACACTTTTTGCTGTAGTCTAGTTTGGCCTGCGTCACCTTCAAATAGGATCTTTTCAGTTGACCTGGCAGCTTATGGCCATACTACCCTGAAAACGCCCGATCTCGTCCGATCTCGGAAGCTAAGCAGGGGCGGGCCTGGTTAGTACTTGGATGGGAGACCGCCTGGGAATACCAGGTGCTGTAAGCTTTTTATGGTTTCTGCTCTAGCCTGACAGCAGAGGGCGCTGTTTGACATGTTTTGCTGGAGTCTAGTTTGTCCTGCGTCGCCTTCAAATAGGATCTTTTCAGTTGCCTTGGCAGCTTTTGGCCATACTACCCTGAAAACGCCTGATCTCGGAAGCTAAGCAGGGGAGGGCCTGGTTAGTACTTGGATGGGAGACCGCCTGGGAATACCAGGTGCTGTAAGCTTTTTATGGTTTCTGCTCTAGCCTGACAGCAGAGGGCGCTGTTTGACACTTTTTGCTGGATCTAGTTTGGCCTGCGTCACCTTCAAATAAGATCTTTTCAGTTGTCCTGGCAGCTTACGGCCATACCACCCTGAAAACGCCTGATCTCGTCCGATCTCGGAAGCTAAGCAGGGGCGGGCCTGGTTAGTACTTGGATGGGAGACCGCCTGGGAATACCAGGTGCTGTAAGCTTTTTATGGTTTCTGCTCTTGCCTGACAGCAGAGGGCGCTGTTTGACACCTTTTGCTGGAGTCTAGTTTGGCCTGCGTCGCCTTCAAATAGGATCTTTTCAGTTGATGTGGCAGCTTACAGCCATACTACCCTGAAAACGCCCGATCTCGTCCGATCTCGGAAGCTAAGCAGGGGCGAGCCTGGTTAGTACTTGGATGGGAGACCGCCTGGGAATACCAGGTGCTGTAAGCTTTTCATGGTTTCTGCTCTTGCCTGACAGCAGAGGGCGCTGTTTGACATGTTTTGCTGGAGTCTAGTTTGGCCTGCGTCACCTTCAAATAGGATCTTTTCAGTTGACCTGGCAGCTTACGGCCATACTACCCTGAAAACGCCCGATCTCGGAAGCTAAGCAGGGGCGGGCCTGGTTAGTACTTGGATGGGAGACCGCCTGTGAATACCAGGTGCTGTAAGCTTTTTATGGTTTCTGCTCTTGCCTGACAGCAGAGGGCGCTGTTTGACACTTTTTGCTGGAGTCTAGTTTGGCCTGCATCGCCTTCGAATAGGATCTTTTCAGTTGCCCTGGCAGCTTACGGCCATACTACCCTGAAAACGCCCGATCTCGTCCGATCTCGGAAGCTAAGCAGGGGCGGGCCTGGTTAGTACTTGGATGGGAGACCGCCTGGGATTACCAGGTGCTGTATGCTTTTTATGGTTTCTGCTCTTGCCTGACAGCAGAGGGCGCTGTTTGACACTTTTTGCTGGAGTCTAGTTTGTCCTGCGTCGCCTTCAAATAGGATCTTTTCAGTTGCCTTGGCAGCTTTTGGCCATACTACCCTGAAAACGCCCGATCTCGGAAGCTAAGCAGGGGCGGGCCTGGTTAGTACTTGGATGGGAGACCGCCTGGGAATACCAGGTGCTGTAAGCTTTTTATGGTTTCTGCTCTTGCCTGACAGCAGAGGGCGCTGTTTGACACTTTTTGCTGGAGTCTAGTTTGGCCTGCATCGCCTTCGAATAGGATCTTTTCAGTTGCCCTGGCAGCTTACGGCCATACTACCCTGAAAACGCCCGATCTCGTCCGATCTCGGAAGCTAAGCAGGGGCGGGCCTGGTTAGTACTTGGATGGGAGACCGCCTGGGAATACCAGGTGCTGTAAGCTTTTTATGGTTTCTGCTCTTGCCTGACAGCAGAGGGCGCTGTTTGACATGTTTTGCTGGAGTCTAGTTTGGCCTGCGTCACCTTCAAATAGGATTTTTTCAGTTGACCTGGCAGCTTACGGCCATACTACCTTGAAAACGCCCGATCTCGTCCGATCTCGGAAGCTAAGCACGGGCGGGCCTGGTTAGTACTTGAATGGGAGACCGCCTGGGAATACCAGGTGCTGTAAGCTTTTTATGGTTTCTGCTCTTGCCTAACAGCAGAGGGCGCTGTTTGACACTTTTTGCTGGAGTCTAGTTTGGCCTGCGTCGCCTTCAAATAGGATCTTTTCAGTTGCCCTGGCAGCTTACGGCCATACTACCCTGAAAACGCCCGGTCTCGTCCGATCTCGGAAGCTAAGCAGGGGCGGGCCTGGTTAGTACTTGGATGGGAGACCGCCTGGGAATACCAGGTGCTGTAAGCTTTTTATGGTTTCTGCTCTTGCCTGACAGCAGAGGGCGCTGTTTGCCACTTTTTTCTGGAGTCTAGTTTGGCCTGCGTCGCCTTCAAATAGGATCTTTTCAGTTGCCCTGGCAGCTTACGGCCATACTACCCTGAAAAAGCCCGATCTCGTCCGATCTCGGAAGCTAAGCAGGGGCGGGCCTGGTTAGTACTTGGATGGGAGACCGCCTGGGAATACCAGGTGCTGTAAGCTTTTTATGGTTTCTGCTCTTGCCTGACAGCAGAGGGCGCTGTTCGACACTTTTTGCTGGAGTCTAGTTTGGCCTGCGTCTTCTTCAAATAGGATCTTTTCAGTTGACCTAGCAGCTTATGGCCATACTACCCTGAAAACGCCCGATCTCGTCCGATCTCGGAAGCTAAGCAGGGGCGGGCCTGGTTAGTACTTGGATGGGAGACCGCCTGGGAATACCAGGTGCTGTAAGCTTTTTATGGTTTCTGCTCTTGCCTGACAGCAGAGGGCGCTGTTTGACACTTTTTGCTGTAGTCTAGTTTGGCCTGCGTCACTTTCAAATAGGATCTTTTCAGTTGACCTGGCAGCTTAGGCCATACTACCCTGAAAACGCCCGATCTCGTACGATCTCGGAAGCTAAGCAGGGCCGGGCCTGGTTAGTACTTGGATGGGAGACCGCCTGTGAATACCAGGTGCTGTAAGCTTTTTATGGTTTCTGCTCTTGCCTGACAGCAGAGGGCGCTGTTTGACACTTTTTGCTGTAGTCTAGTTTGGCCTGCGTCACCTTCAAATAGGATCTTTTCAGTTGACCTGGCAGCTTATGGCCATACTACCCTGAAAACGCCCGATCTCGTCCGATCTCGGAAGCTAAGCAGGGGCGGGCCTGGTTAGTACTTGGATGGGAGACCGCCTGGGAATACCAGGTGCTGTAAGCTTTTTATGGTTTCTGCTCTAGCCTGACAGCAGAGGGCGCTGTTTGACATGTTTTGCTGGAGTCTAGTTTGTCCTGCGTCGCCTTCAAATAGGATCTTTTCAGTTGCCTTGGCAGCTTTTGGCCATACTACCCTGAAAACGCCTGATCTCGGAAGCTAAGCAGGGGAGGGCCTGGTTAGTACTTGGATGGGAGACCGCCTGGGAATACCAGGTGCTGTAAGCTTTTTATGGTTTCTGCTCTAGCCTGACAGCAGAGGGCGCTGTTTGACACTTTTTGCTGGATCTAGTTTGGCCTGCGTCACCTTCAAATAAGATCTTTTCAGTTGTCCTGGCAGCTTACGGCCATACCACCCTGAAAACGCCTGATCTCGTCCGATCTCGGAAGCTAAGCAGGGGCGGGCCTGGTTAGTACTTGGATGGGAGACCGCCTGGGAATACCAGGTGCTGTAAGCTTTTTATGGTTTCTGCTCTTGCCTGACAGCAGAGGGCGCTGTTTGACACCTTTTGCTGGAGTCTAGTTTGGCCTGCGTCGCCTTCAAATAGGATCTTTTCAGTTGACCTGGCAGCTTACGGCCATACTACCCTGAAAACGCCCGATCTCGGAAGCTAAGCAGGGGCGGGCCTGGTTAGTACTTGGATGGGACACCGCCTGGGAATACCAGGTGCTGTAAGCTTTTTATGGTTTCTGCTCTAGCCTGACAGCAGAGGGCGCTGTTTGACACTTTTTGCTGGATCTAGTTTGGCCTGCGTCGCCTTCAAATAAGATCTTTTCAGTTGTCCTGGCAGCTTACGGCCATACTACCCTGAAAACGCCCGATCTCGTCCGATCTCGAAAGCTAAGCAGGGGTGGGCCTGGTTAGTACTTGGATGGGAGACCGCCTGGCAATACCAGGTGCTGTAAGCCTTTTATGGTTTCTGCTCTTGCCTGACAGCAGAGGGCGCTGTTTGACACTTTTTGCTGGAGTCTAGTTTGGCCTGCATCGCCTTCGAATAGGATCTTTTCAGTTGCCCTGGCAGCTTACGGCCATACTACCCTGAAAACGCCCGATCTCGTCCGATCTCGGAAGCTAAGCAGGGGCGGGCCTGGTTAGTACTTGGATGGGAGACCGCCTGGGATTACCAGGTGCTGTACGCTTTTTATGGTTTCTGCTCTTGCCTGACAGCAGAGGGCGCTGTTTGACACTTTTTGCTGGAGTCTAGTTTGTCCTGCGTCGCCTTCAAATAGGATCTTTTCAGTTGCCTTGGCAGCTTTTGGCCATACTACCCTGAAAACGCCCGATCTCGGAAGCTAAGCAGGGGCGGGCCTGGTTAGTACTTGGATGGGAGACCGCCTGGGAATACCAGGTGCTGTAAGCTTTTTATGGTTTCTGCTCTTGCCTGACAGCAGAGGGCGCTGTTTGACATGTTTTGCTGGAGTCTAGTTTGGCCTGCGTCACCTTCAAATAGGATTTTTTCAGTTGACCTGGCAGCTTACGGCCATACTACCTTGAAAACGCCCGATCTTGTCCGATCTCGGAAGCTAAGCACGGGCGGGCCTGGTTAGTACTTGAATGGGAGACCGCCTGGGAATACCAGGTGCTGTAAGCTTTTTATGGTTTCTGCTCTTGCCTAACAGCAGAGGGCGCTGTTTGACACTTTTTGCTGGAGTCTAGTTTGGCCTGCGTCGCCTTCAAATAGGATCTTTTCAGTTGCCCTGGCAGCTTACGGCCATACTACCCTGAAAAAGCCTGATCTCGTCCGATCTCGGAAGCTAAGCAGGGGCGGGCCTGGTTAGTACTTGGATGGGAGACCGCCTGGGAATACCAGGTGCTGTAAGCTTTTTATGGTTTCTGCTCTTGCCTGACAGCAGAGGGCGCTGTTCGACACTTTTTGCTGGAGTCTAGTTTGGCCTGCGTCTTCTTCAAATAGGATCTTTTCAGTTGACCTGGCAGCTTATGGCCATACTACCCTGAAAACGCCCGATCTCGTCCGATCTCGGAAGCTAAGCAGGGGCGGGCCTGGTTAGTACTTGGATGGGAGACCGCCTGGGAATACCAGGTGCTGTAAGCTTTTTATGGTTTCTGCTCTAGCCTGACAGCAGAGGGCGCTGTTTGACACTTTTTGCTGGATCTAGTTTGGCCTGCGTCGCTTTCAAATAAGATCTTTTCAGTTGTCCTGGCAGCTTACGGCCATACCACCCTGAAAACGCCTGATCTCGTCCGATCTCGGAAGCTAAGCAGGGGCGGGCCTGGTTAGTACTTGGATGGGAGACCGCCTGGGAATACCAGGTGCTGTACGCTTTTTATGGTTTTTGCTCTTGCCTGACAGCAGAGGGCGCTGTTTGACACTTTTTGCTGGAGTCTAGTTTGTCCTGCGTCGCCTTCAAATAGGATCTTTTCAGTTGCCTTGGCAGCTTTTGGCCATACTACCCTGAAAACGCCCGATCTCGAAGCTAAGCAGGGGCGGGCCTGGTTAGTACTTGGATGGGAGACCGCCTGGGAATACCAGGTGCTGTAAGCTTTTTATGGTTTCTGCTCTTGCCTGACAGCAGAGGGCGCTGTTTGACATGTTTTGCTGGAGTCCAGTTTGGCCTGCGTCACCTTCAAATAGGATTTTTTCAGTTGACCTGGCAGCTTACGGCCATACTACCTTGAAAACGCCCGATCTCGTCCGATCTCGGAAGCTAAGCACGGGCGGGCCTGGTTAGTACTTGGATGGGAGACCGCCTGGGATTACCAGGTGCTGTAAGCTTTTTATGGTTTCTGCTCTTGCCTGACAGCAGAGGGCGCTGTTTGACACTTTTTGCTGGAGTCTAGTTTGGCCTGCGTCACTTTCAAATAGGATCTTTTCAGTTGACCTGGCAGCTTAGGCCATACTACCCTGAAAACGCCCGATCTCGTACGATCTCGGAAGCTAAGCAGGGCCGGGCCTGGTTAGTACTTGGATGGGAGACCGCCTGTGAATACCAGGTGCTGTAAGCTTTTTATGGTTTCTGCTCTTGCCTGACAGCAGAGGGCGCTGTTTGACACTTTTTGCTGTAGTCTAGTTTGGCCTGCGTCACCTTCAAATAGGATCTTTTCAGTTGACCTGGCAGCTTATGGCCATACTACCCTGAAAACGCCCGATCTCGTCCGATCTCGGAAGCTAAGCAGGGGCGGGCCTGGTTAGTACTTGGATGGGAGACCGCCTGGGAATACCAGGTGCTGTAAGCTTTTTATGGTTTCTGCTCTAGCCTGACAGCAGAGGGCGCTGTTTGACATGTTTTGCTGGAGTCTAGTTTGTCCTGCGTCGCCTTCAAATAGGATCTTTTCAGTTGCCTTGGCAGCTTTTGGCCATACTACCCTGAAAACGCCTGATCTCGGAAGCTAAGCAGGGGAGGGCCTGGTTAGTACTTGGATGGGAGACCGCCTGGGAATACCAGGTGCTGTAAGCTTTTTATGGTTTCTGCTCTAGCCTGACAGCAGAGGGCGCTGTTTGACACTTTTTGCTGGATCTAGTTTGGCCTGCGTCACCTTCAAATAAGATCTTTTCAGTTGTACTGGCAGCTTACGGCCATACCACCCTGAAAACGCCTGATCTCGTCCGATCTCGGAAGCTAAGCAGGGGCGGGCCTGGTTAGTACTTGGATGGGAGACCGCCTGGGAATACCAGGTGCTGTAAGCTTTTTATGGTTTCTGCTCTTGCCTGACAGCAGAGGGCGCTGTTTGACACCTTTTGCTGGAGTCTAGTTTGGCCTGCGTCGCCTTCAAATAGGATCTTTTCAGTTGATGTGGCAGCTTACAGCCATACTACCCTGAAAACGCCCGATCTCGTCCGATCTCGGAAGCTAAGCAGGGGCGAGCCTGGTTAGTACTTGGATGGGAGACCGCCTGGGAATACCAGGTGCTGTAAGCTTTTCATGGTTTCTGCTCTTGCCTGACAGCAGAGGGCGCTGTTTGACATGTTTTGCTGGAGTCTAGTTTGGCCTGCGTCACCTTCAAATAGGATCTTTTCAGTTGACCTGGCAGCTTACGGCCATACTACCCTGAAAACGCCCGATCTCGGAAGCTAAGCAGGGGCGGGCCTGGTTAGTACTTGGATGGGAGACCGCCTGTGAATACCAGGTGCTGTAAGCTTTTTATGGTTTCTGCTCTTGCCTGACAGCAGAGGGCGCTGTTTGACACTTTTTGCTGGAGTCTAGTTTGGCCTGCATCGCCTTCGAATAGGATCTTTTCAGTTGCCCTGGCAGCTTACGGCCATACTACCCTGAAAACGCCCGATCTCGTCCGATCTCGGAAGCTAAGCAGGGGCGGGCCTGGTTAGTACTTGGATGGGAGACCGCCTGGGATTACCAGGTGCTGTATGCTTTTTATGGTTTCTGCTCTTGCCTGACAGCAGAGGGCGCTGTTTGACACTTTTTGCTGGAGTCTAGTTTGTCCTGCGTCGCCTTCAAATAGGATCTTTTCAGTTGCCTTGGCAGCTTTTGGCCATACTACCCTGAAAACGCCCGATCTCGGAAGCTAAGCAGGGGCGGGCCTGGTTAGTACTTGGATGGGAGACCGCCTGGGAATACCAGGTGCTGTAAGCTTTTTATGGTTTCTGCTCTTGCCTGACAGCAGAGGGCGCTGTTTGACACTTTTTGCTGGAGTCTAGTTTGGCCTGCATCGCCTTCGAATAGGATCTTTTCAGTTGCCCTGGCAGCTTACGGCCATACTACCCTGAAAACGCCCGATCTCGTCCGATCTCGGAAGCTAAGCAGGGGCGGGCCTGGTTAGTACTTGGATGGGAGACCGCCTGGGAATACCAGGTGCTGTAAGCTTTTTATGGTTTCTGCTCTTGCCTGACAGCAGAGGGCGCTGTTTGACATGTTTTGCTGGAGTCTAGTTTGGCCTGCGTCACCTTCAAATAGGATTTTTTCAGTTGACCTGGCAGCTTACGGCCATACTACCTTGAAAACGCCCGATCTCGTCCGATCTCGGAAGCTAAGCACGGGCGGGCCTGGTTAGTACTTGAATGGGAGACCGCCTGGGAATACCAGGTGCTGTAAGCTTTTTATGGTTTCTGCTCTTGCCTAACAGCAGAGGGCGCTGTTTGACACTTTTTGCTGGAGTCTAGTTTGGCCTGCGTCGCCTTCAAATAGGATCTTTTCAGTTGCCCTGGCAGCTTACGGCCATACTACCCTGAAAACGCCCGGTCTCGTCCGATCTCGGAAGCTAAGCAGGGGCGGGCCTGGTTAGTACTTGGATGGGAGACCGCCTGGGAATACCAGGTGCTGTAAGCTTTTTATGGTTTCTGCTCTTGCCTGACAGCAGAGGGCGCTGTTTGCCACTTTTTTCTGGAGTCTAGTTTGGCCTGCGTCGCCTTCAAATAGGATCTTTTCAGTTGCCCTGGCAGCTTACGGCCATACTACCCTGAAAAAGCCCGATCTCGTCCGATCTCGGAAGCTAAGCAGGGGCGGGCCTGGTTAGTACTTGGATGGGAGACCGCCTGGGAATACCAGGTGCTGTAAGCTTTTTATGGTTTCTGCTCTTGCCTGACAGCAGAGGGCGCTGTTCGACACTTTTTGCTGGAGTCTAGTTTGGCCTGCGTCTTCTTCAAATAGGATCTTTTCAGTTGACCTAGCAGCTTATGGCCATACTACCCTGAAAACGCCCGATCTCGTCCGATCTCGGAAGCTAAGCAGGGGCGGGCCTGGTTAGTACTTGGATGGGAGACCGCCTGGGAATACCAGGTGCTGTAAGCTTTTTATGGTTTCTGCTCTAGCCTGACAGCAGAGGGCGCTGTTTGACACTTTTTGATGGATCTAGTTTGGCCTGCGTCGCCTTCAAATAAGATCTTTTCAGTTGTCCTGGCAGCTTACGGCCACACCACCCTGAAAACGCCTGATCTCGTCCGATCTCGGAAGCTAAGCAGGGGCGGGCCTGGTTAGTACTTGGATGGGAGACCGCCTGGGAATACCAGGTGCTGTAAGCTTTTTTTGGTTTCTGCTCTTGCCTGACAGCAGAGGGCGCTGTTTGACACTTTTTGCTGGAGTCTAGTTTGGCCTGCGTCGCCTTCAAATAGGATCTTTTCAGTTGATGTGGCAGCTTACGGCCATATTACCCTGAAAACGCCCGATCTCGTCCGATCTCGGAAGCTAAGCAGGGGCGGGCCTGGTTAGTATTTGGATGGGAGACCGCCTGGGAATACCAGGTGCTGTAAGCTTTTTATGGTTTCTGCTCTAGCCTGACAGCAGAGGGCGCTGTTTGACACTTTTTGCTGGAGTCTAGTTTGGCCTGCGTCTTCTTCAAATAGGATCTTTTCAGTTGTCCTGGCAGCTTACGGCCATACTACCCTGAAAACGCCCGATCTCGGAAGCTAAGCAGGGGCGGGCCTGGTTAGTACTTGGATGGGAGACCGCCTGTGAATACCAGGTGCTGTAAGCTTTTTATGGTTTCTGCTCTTGCCTGACAGCAGAGGGCGCTGTTTGACACTTTTTGCTGTAGTCTAGTTTGGCCTGCGTCACTTTCAAATAGGATCTTTTCAGTTGACCTGGCAGCTTAGGCCATACTACCCTGAAAACGCCCGATCTCGTACGATCTCGGAAGCTAAGCAGGGCCGGGCCTGGTTAGTACTTGGATGGGAGACCGCCTGTGAATACCAGGTGCTGTAAGCTTTTTATGGTTTCTGCTCTTGCCTGACAGCAGAGGGCGCTGTTTGACACTTTTTGCTGTAGTCTAGTTTGGCCTGCGTCACCTTCAAATAGGATCTTTTCAGTTGACCTGGCAGCTTATGGCCATACTACCCTGAAAACGCCCGATCTCGTCCGATCTCGGAAGCTAAGCAGGGGCGGGCCTGGTTAGTACTTGGATGGGAGACCGCCTGGGATTACCAGGTGCTGTATGCTTTTTATGGTTTCTGCTCTTGCCTGACAGCAGAGGGCGCTGTTTGACACTTTTTGCTGGAGTCTAGTTTGGCCTGCGTCGCCTTCAAATAGGATCTTTTCAGTTGCCTTGGCAGCTTTTGGCCATATTACCCTGAAAACGCCCGATCTCGTCCGATCTCGGAAGCTAAGCAGGGGCGGGCCTGGTTAGTATTTGGATGGGAGACCGCCTGGGAATACCAGGTGCTGTAAGCTTTTTATGGTTTCTGCTCTAGCCTGACAGCAGAGGGCGCTGTTTGACACTTTTTGCTGGAGTCTAGTTTGGCCTGCGTCTTCTTCAAATAGGATCTTTTCAGTTGTCCTGGCAGCTTACGGCCATACTACCCTGAAAACGCCCGATCTCGGAAGCTAAGCAGGGGCGGGCCTGGTTAGTACTTGGATGGGAGACCGCCTGTGAATACCAGGTGCTGTAAGCTTTTTATGGTTTCTGCTCTTGCCTGACAGAAGAGGGCGCTGTTTGACACTTTTTGCTGTAGTCTAGTTTGGCCTGAGTCACTTTCAAATAGGATCTTTTCAGTTGACCTGGCAGCTTAGGCCATACTACCCTGAAAACGCCCGATCTCGTACGATCTCGGAAGCTAAGCAGGGCCGGGCCTGGTTAGTACTTGGATGGGAGACCGCCTGTGAATACCAGGTGCTGTAAGCTTTTTATGGTTTCTGCTCTTGCCTGACAGCAGAGGGCGCTGTTTGACACTTTTTGCTGTAGTCTAGTTTGGCCTGCGTCACCTTCAAATAGGATCTTTTCAATTGACCTGGCAGCTTATGGCCATACTACCCTGAAAACGCCCGATCTCGTCCGATCTCGGAAGCTAAGCAGGGGCGGGCCTGGTTAGTACTTGGATGGGAGACCGCCTGGGATTACCAGGTGCTGTATGCTTTTTATGGTTTCTGCTCTTGCCTGACAGCAGAGGGCGCTGTTTGACACTTTTTGCTGGAGTCTAGTTTGTCCTGCGTCGCCTTCAAATAGGATCTTTTCAGTTGCCTTGGCAGCTTTTGGCCATACTACCCTGAAAACGCCCGATCTCGGAAGCTAAGCAGGGGCGGGCCTGGTTAGTACTTGGATGGGAGACCGCCTGGGAATACCAGGTGCTGTAAGCTTTTTATGGTTTCTGCTCTTGCCTGACAGCAGAGGGCGCTGTTTGACATGTTTTGCTGGAGTCTAGTTTGGCCTGCGTCACCTTCAAATAGGATTTTTTCAGTTGACCTGGCAGCTTACGGCCATACTACCTTGAAAACGCCCGATCTCGTCCGATCTCGGAAGCTAAGCACGGGCGGGCCTGGTTAGTACTTGAATGGGAGACCGCCTGGGAATACCAGGTGCTGTAAGCTTTTTATGGTTTCTGCTCTTGCCTAACAGCAGAGGGCGCTGTTTGACACTTTTTGCTGGAGTCTAGTTTGGCCTGCGTCGCCTTCAAATAGGATCTTTTCAGTTGCCCTGGCAGCTTACGGCCATACTACCCTGAAAACGCCCGGTCTCGTCCGATCTCGGAAGCTAAGCAGGGGCGGGCCTGGTTAGTACTTGGATGGGAGACCGCCTGGGAATACCAGGTGCTGTAAGCTTTTTATGGTTTCTGCTCTTGCCTGACAGCAGAGGGCGCTGTTTGCCACTTTTTTCTGGAGTCTAGTTTGGCCTGCGTCGCCTTCAAATAGGATCTTTTCAGTTGCCCTGGCAGCTTACGGCCATACTACCCTGAAAAAGCCCGATCTCGTCCGATCTCGGAAGCTAAGCAGGGGCGGGCCTGGTTAGTACTTGGATGGGAGACCGCCTGGGAATACCAGGTGCTGTAAGCTTTTTATGGTTTCTGCTCTTGCCTGACAGCAGAGGGCGCTGTTCGACACTTTTTGCTGGAGTCTAGTTTGGCCTGCGTCTTCTTCAAATAGGATCTTTTCAGTTGACCTAGCAGCTTATGGCCATACTACCCTGAAAACGCCCGATCTCGTCCGATCTCGGAAGCTAAGCAGGGGCGGGCCTGGTTAGTACTTGGATGGGAGACCGCCTGGGAATACCAGGTGCTGTAAGCTTTTTATGGTTTCTGCTCTAGCCTGACAGCAGAGGGCGCTGTTTGACACTTTTTGATGGATCTAGTTTGGCCTGCGTCGCCTTCAAATAAGATCTTTTCAGTTGTCCTGGCAGCTTACGGCCACACCACCCTGAAAACGCCTGATCTCGTCCGATCTCGGAAGCTAAGCAGGGGCGGGCCTGGTTAGTACTTGGATGGGAGACCGCCTGGGAATACCAGGTGCTGTAAGCTTTTTTTGGTTTCTGCTCTTGCCTGACAGCAGAGGGCGCTGTTTGACACTTTTTGCTGGAGTCTAGTTTGGCCTGCGTCGCCTTCAAATAGGATCTTTTCAGTTGATGTGGCAGCTTACGGCCATATTACCCTGAAAACGCCCGATCTCGTCCGATCTCGGAAGCTAAGCAGGGGCGGGCCTGGTTAGTATTTGGATGGGAGACCGCCTGGGAATACCAGGTGCTGTAAGCTTTTTATGGTTTCTGCTCTAGCCTGACAGCAGAGGGCGCTGTTTGACACTTTTTGCTGGAGTCTAGTTTGGCCTGCGTCTTCTTCAAATAGGATCTTTTCAGTTGTCCTGGCAGCTTACGGCCATACTACCCTGAAAACGCCCGATCTCGGAAGCTAAGCAGGGGCGGGCCTGGTTAGTACTTGGATGGGAGACCGCCTGTGAATACCAGGTGCTGTAAGCTTTTTATGGTTTCTGCTCTTGCCTGACAGCAGAGGGCGCTGTTTGACACTTTTTGCTGTAGTCTAGTTTGGCCTGCGTCACTTTCAAATAGGATCTTTTCAGTTGACCTGGCAGCTTAGGCCATACTACCCTGAAAACGCCCGATCTCGTACGATCTCGGAAGCTAAGCAGGGCCGGGCCTGGTTAGTACTTGGATGGGAGACCGCCTGAGAATACCAGGTGCTGTAAGCTTTTTATGGTTTCTGCTCTTGCCTGACAGCAGAGGGCGCTGTTTGACACTTTTTGCTGTAGTCTAGTTTGGCCTGCGTCACCTTCAAATAGGATCTTTTCAGTTGACCTGGCAGCTTATGGCCATACTACCCTGAAAACGCCCGATCTCGTCCGATCTCGGAAGCTAAGCAGGGGCGGGCCTGGTTAGTACTTGGATGGGAGACCGCCTGGGAATACCAGGTGCTGTAAGCTTTTTATGGTTTCTGCTCTAGCCTGACAGCAGAGGGCGCTGTTTGACATGTTTTGCTGGAGTCTAGTTTGTCCTGCGTCGCCTTCAAATAGGATCTTTTCAGTTGCCTTGGCAGCTTTTGGCCATACTACCCTGAAAACGCCTGATCTCGGAAGCTAAGCAGGGGAGGGCCTGGTTAGTACTTTGATGGGAGACCGCCTGGGAATACCAGGTGCTGTAAGCTTTTTATGGTTTCTGCTCTAGCCTGACAGCAGAGGGCGCTGTTTGACACTTTTTGCTGGATCTAGTTTGGCCTGCGTCACCTTCAAATAAGATCTTTTCAGTTGTCCTGGCAGCTTACGGCCATACCACCCTGAAAACGCCTGATCTCGTCCGATCTTGGAAGCTAAGCAGGGGCGGGCCTGGTTAGTACTTGGATGGGAGACCGCCTGGGAATACCAGGTGCTGTAAGCTTTTTATGGTTTCTGCTCTTGCCTGACAGCAGAGGGCGCTGTTTGACACCTTTTGCTGGAGTCTAGTTTGGCCTGCGTCGCCTTCAAATAGGATCTTTTCAGTTGACCTGGCAGCTTACGGCCATACTACCCTGAAAACGCCCGATCTCGGAAGCTAAGCAGGGGCGGGCCTGGTTAGTACTTGGATGGGACACCGCCTGGGAATACCAGGTGCTGTAAGCTTTTTATGGTTTCTGCTCTAGCCTGACAGCAGAGGGCGCTGTTTGACACTTTTTGCTGGATCTAGTTTGGCCTGCGTCGCCTTCAAATAAGATCTTTTCAGTTGTCCTGGCAGCTTACGGCCATACTACCCTGAAAACGCCCGATCTCGTCCGATCTCGAAAGCTAAGCAGGGGTGGGCCTGGTTAGTACTTGGATGGGAGACCGCCTGGCAATACCAGGTGCTGTAAGCCTTTTATGGTTTCTGCTCTTGCCTGACAGCAGAGGGCGCTGTTTGACACTTTTTGCTGGAGTCTAGTTTGGCCTGCATCGCCTTCGAATAGGATCTTTTCAGTTGCCCTGGCAGCTTACGGCCATACTACCCTGAAAACGCCCGATCTCGTCCGATCTCGGAAGCTAAGCAGGGGCGGGCCTGGTTAGTACTTGGATGGGAGACCGCCTGGGATTACCAGGTGCTGTACGCTTTTTATGGTTTCTGCTCTTGCCTGACAGCAGAGGGCGCTGTTTGACACTTTTTGCTGGAGTCTAGTTTGTCCTGCGTCGCCTTCAAATAGGATCTTTTCAGTTGCCTTGGCAGCTTTTGGCCATACTACCCTGAAAGCGCCCGATCTCGGAAGCTAAGCAGGGGCGGGCCTGGTTAGTACTTGGATGGGAGACCGCCTGGGAATACCAGGTGCTGTAAGCTTTTTATGGTTTCTGCTCTTGCCTGACAGCAGAGGGCGCTGTTTGACATGTTTTGCTGGAGTCTAGTTTGGCCTGCGTCACCTTCAAATAGGATTTTTTCAGTTGACCTGGCAGCTTACGGCCATACTGCCTTGAAAACGCCCGATCTTGTCCGATCTCGGAAGCTAAGCACGGGCGGGCCTGGTTAGTACTTGAATGGGAGACCGCCTGGGAATACCAGGTGCTGTAAGCTTTTTATGGTTTCTGCTCTTGCCTAACAGCAGAGGGCGCTGTTTGACACTTTTTGCTGGAGTCTAGTTTGGCCTGCGTCGCCTTCAAATAGGATCTTTTCAGTTGCCCTGGCAGCTTACGGCCATACTACCCTGAAAACGCCCGGTCTCGTCCGATCTCGGAAGCTAAGCAGGGGCGGGCCTGGTTAGTACTTGGATGGGAGACCGCCTGGGAATACCAGGTGCTGTAAGCTTTTTATGGTTTCTGCTCTTGCCTGACAGCAGAGGGCGCTGTTTGCCACTTTTTTCTGGAGTCTAGTTTGGCCTGCGTCGCCTTCAAATAGGACCTTTTCAGTTGCCCTGGCAGCTTACGGCCATACTACCCTGAAAAAGCCTGATCTCGTCCGATCTCGGAAGCTAAGCAGGGGCGGGCCTGGTTAGTACTTGGATGGGAGACCGCCTGGGAATACCAGGTGCTGTAAGCTTTTTATGGTTTCTGCTCTTGCCTGACAGCAGAGGGCGCTGTTCGACACTTTTTGCTGGAGTCTAGTTTGGCCTGCGTCTTCTTCAAATAGGATCTTTTCAGTTGACCTGGCAGCTTATGGCCATACTACCCTGAAAACGCCCGATCTCGTCCGATCTCGGAAGCTAAGCAGGGGCGGGCCTGGTTAGTACTTGGATGGGAGACCGCCTGGGAATACCAGGAGCTGTAAGCTTTTTATGGTTTCTGCTCTTGCCTGACAGCAGAGGGCGCTGTTTGACACTTTTTGCTGGAGTCTAGTTTGGCCTGCGTCACCTTCAAATAGGATCTTTTCAGTTCACCTGGCAGCTTACGGCCATACCACCCTGAAAACGCCTGATCTCGTCCGATCTCGGAAGCTAAGCAGGGGCGGGCCTGGTTAGTACTTGGATGGGAGACCGCCTGGGAATACCAGGTGCTGTACGCTTTTTATGGTTTCTGCTCTTGCCTGACAGCAGAGGGCGCTGTTTGACACTTTTTGCTGGAGTCTAGTTTGTCCTGCGTCGCCTTCAAATAGGATCTTTTCAGTTGCCTTGGCAGCTTTTGGCCATACTACCCTGAAAACGCCCGATCTCGGAAGCTAAGCAGGGGCGGGCCTGGTTAGTACTTGGATGGGAGACCGCCTGGGAATACCAGGTGCTGTAAGCTTTTTATGGTTTCTGCTCTTGCCTGACAGCAGAGGGCGCTGTTTGCCACTTTTTTCTGGAGTCTAGTTTGGCCTGCGTCGCCTTTAAATAGGACCTTTTCAGTTGCCCTGGCAGCTTACGGCCATACTACCCTGAAAAAGCCTGATCTCGTCCGATCTCGGAAGCTAAGCAGGGGCGGGCCTGGTTAGTACTTGGATGGGAGACCGCCTGGGAATACCAGGTGCTGTAAGCTTTTTATGGTTTCTGCTCTTGCCTGACAGCAGAGGGCGCTGTTCGACACTTTTTGCTGGAGTCTAGTTTGGCCTGCGTCTTCTTCAAATAGGATCTTTTCAGTTGACCTGGCAGCTTATGGCCATACTACCCTGAAAACGCCCGATCTCGTCCGATCTCGGAAGCTAAGCAGGGGCGGGCCTGGTTAGTACTTGGATGGGAGACCGCCTGGGAATACCAGGTGCTGTAAGCTTTTTATGGTTTCTGCTCTAGCCTGACAGCAGAGGGCGCTGTTTGACACTTTTTGCTGGATCTAGTTTGGCCTGCGTCGCTTTCAAATAAGATCTTTTCAGTTGTCCTGGCAGCTTACGGCCATACCACCCTGAAAACGCCTGATCTCGTCCGATCTCGGAAGCTAAGCAGGGGCGGGCCTGGTTAGTACTTGGATGGGAGACCGCCTGGGAATACCAGGTGCTGTACGCTTTTTATGGTTTCTGCTCTTGCCTGACAGCAGAGGGCGCTGTTTGACACTTTTTGCTGGAGTCTAGTTTGTCCTGCGTCGCCTTCAAATAGGATCTTTTCAGTTGCCTTGGCAGCTTTTGGCCATACTACCCTGAAAACGCCCGATCTCGGAAGCTAAGCAGGGGCGGGCCTGGTTAGTACTTGGATGGGAGACCGCCTGGGAATACCAGGTGCTGTAAGCTTTTTATGGTTTCTGCTCTTGCCTGACAGCAGAGGGCGCTGTTTGCCACTTTTTTCTGGAGTCTAGTTTGGCCTGCGTCGCCTTCAAATAGGACCTTTTCAGTTGCCCTGGCAGCTTACGGCCATACTACCCTGAAAAAGCCTGATCTCGTCCGATCTCGGAAGCTAAGCAGGGGCGGGCCTGGTTAGTACTTGGATGGGAGACCGCCTGGGAATACCAGGTGCTGTAAGCTTTTTATGGTTTCTGCTCTTGCCTGACAGCAGAGGGCGCTGTTCGACACTTTTTGCTGGAGTCTAGTTTGGCCTGCGTCTTCTTCAAATAGGATCTTTTCAGTTGACCTGGCAGCTTACGGCCATACTACCCTGAAAACGCCCGATCTCGTCCGATCTCGGAAGCTAAGCAGGGGCGGGCCTGGTTAGTACTTGGATGGGAGACCGCCTGGGAATACCAGGTGCTGTAAGCTTTTTATGGTTTCTGCTCTAGCCTGACAGCAGAGGGCGCTGTTTGACACTTTTTGCTGGATCTAGTTTGGCCTGCGTCGCTTTCAAATAAGATCTTTTCAGTTGTCCTGGCAGCTTACGGCCATACCACCCTGAAAACGCCCGATCTCGTCCGATCTCGGAAGCTAAGCAGGGGCGGGCCTGGTTAGTACTTGGATGGGAGACCGCCTGGGAATACCAGGTGCTGTACGCTTTTTATGGTTTCTGCTCTTGCCTGACAGCAGAGGGCGCTGTTTGACACTTTTTGCTGGAGTCTAGTTTGTCCTGCGTCGCCTTCAAATAGGATCTTTTCAGTTGCCTTGGCAGCTTTTGGCCATACTACCCTGAAAACGCCCGATCTCGAAGCTAAGCAGGGGCGGGCCTGGTTAGTACTTGGATGGGAGACCGCCTGGGAATACCAGGTGCTGTAAGCTTTTTATGGTTTCTGCTCTTGCCTGACAGCAGAGGGCGCTGTTTGACATGTTTTGCTGGAGTCCAGTTTGGCCTGCGTCACCTTCAAATAGGATTTTTTCAGTTGACCTGGCAGCTTACGGCCATACTACCTTGAAAACGCCCGATCTCGTCCGATCTCGGAAGCTAAGCACGGGCGGGCCTGGTTAGTACTTGGATGGGAGACCGCCTGGGATTACCAGGTGCTGTAAGCTTTTTATGGTTTCTGCTCTTGCCTGACAGCAGAGGGCGCTGTTTGACACTTTTTGCTGGAGTCTAGTTTGGCCTGCGTCTTCTTCAAATAGGATCTTTTCAGTTGTCCTGGCAGCTTACGGCCATACTACCCTGAAAACGCCCGATCTCGGAAGCTAAGCAGGGGCGGGCCTGGTTAGTACTTGGATGGGAGACCGCCTGTGAATACCAGGTGCTGTAAGCTTTTTATGGTTTCTGCTCTTGCCTGACAGCAGAGGGCGCTGTTTGACACTTTTTGCTGTAGTCTAGTTTGGCCTGCGTCACTTTCAAATAGGATCTTTTCAGTTGACCTGGCAGCTTAGGCCATACTACCCTGAAAACGCCCGATCTCGTACGATCTCGGAAGCTAAGCAGGGCCGGGCCTGGTTAGTACTTGGATGGGAGACCGCCTGTGAATACCAGGTGCTGTAAGCTTTTTATGGTTTCTGCTCTTGCCTGACAGCAGAGGGCGCTGTTTGACACTTTTTGCTGGAGTCTAGTTTGGCCTGCGTCTTCTTCAAATAGGATCTTTTCAGTTGTCCTGGCAGCTTACGGCCATACTACCCTGAAAACGCCCGATCTCGGAAGCTAAGCAGGGGCGGGCCTGGTTAGTACTTGGATGGGAGACCGCCTGTGAATACCAGGTGCTGTAAGCTTTTTATGGTTTCTGCTCTTGCCTGACAGCAGAGGGCGCTGTTTGACACTTTTTGCTGTAGTCTAGTTTGGCCTGCGTCACTTTCAAATAGGATCTTTTCAGTTGACCTGGCAGCTTAGGCCATACTACCCTGAAAACGCCCGATCTCGTACGATCTCGGAAGCTAAGCAGGGCCGGGCCTGGTTAGTACTTGGATGGGAGACCGCCTGTGAATACCAGGTGCTGTAAGCTTTTTATGGTTTCTGCTCTTGCCTGACAGCAGAGGGCGCTGTTTGACACTTTTTGCTGTAGTCTAGTTTGGCCTGCGTCACCTTCAAATAGGATCTTTTCAGTTGACCTGGCAGCTTATGGCCATACTACCCTGAAAACGCCCGATCTCGTCCGATCTCGGAAGCTAAGCAGGGGCGGGCCTGGTTAGTACTTGGATGGGAGACCGCCTGGGAATACCAGGTGCTGTAAGCTTTTTATGGTTTCTGCTCTAGCCTGACAGCAGAGGGCGCTGTTTGACATGTTTTGCTGGAGTCTAGTTTGTCCTGCGTCGCCTTCAAATAGGATCTTTTCAGTTGCCTTGGCAGCTTTTGGCCATACTACCCTGAAAACGCCTGATCTCGGAAGCTAAGCAGGGGAGGGCCTGGTTAGTACTTGGATGGGAGACCGCCTGGGAATACCAGGTGCTGTAAGCTTTTTATGGTTTCTGCTCTAGCCTGACAGCAGAGGGCGCTGTTTGACACTTTTTGCTGGATCTAGTTTGGCCTGCGTCACCTTCAAATAAGATCTTTTCAGTTGTCCTGGCAGCTTATGGCCATACTACCCTGAAAACGCCCGATCTCGTCCGATCTCGGAAGCTAAGCAGGGGTGGGCCTGGTTAGTACTTGGATGGGAGACCGCCTGGGAATACCAGGTGCTGTAAGCTTTTTATGGTTTCTGCTCTAGCCTGACAGCAGAGGGCGCTGTTTGACACTTTTTGCTGGATCTAGTTTGGCCTGCGTCGCCTTCAAATAAGATCTTTTCAGTTGTCCTGGCAGCTTACGGCCATACTACCCTGAAAACGCCCGATCTCGTCCGATCTCGGAAGCTAAGCAGGGGCGGGCCTGGTTAGTACTTGGATGGGAGACCGCCTGGGAATACCAGGTGCTGTAAGCTTTTTATGGTTTCTGCTCTTGCCTGACAGCAGAGGGCGCTGTTTGACACTTTTTGCTGGAGTCTAGTTTGGCCTGCGTCGCCTTCAAATAGGATCTTTTCAGTTGTCCTGGCAGCTTACGGCCATACTACCCTGAAAACGCCCGATCTCTTCCGATCTTGGAAGCTAAGCAGGGGCGGGCCTGGTTAGTACTTGGACGGGAGACCGCCTGGGAATACCAGGTGCTGTAAGCTTTTTATGGTTTCTGCTCTTGCCTGACAGCAGAGGGCGCTGTTTGACACTTTTTGCTGGAGTCTAGTTTGGCCTGCGTCGCCTTCAAATAGGATCTTTTCAGTTGATGTGGCAGCTTACGGCCATACTACCCTGAAAACGCCCGATCTCGTCCGATCTCGGAAGCTAAGCAGGGGCGGGCCTGGTTAGTACTTGGATGGGAGACCGCCTGGGAATACCAGGTGCTGTAAGCTTTTTATGGTTTCTGCTCTTGCCTGACAGCAGAGGGCGCTGTTTGACACTTTTTGCTGGAGTCTAGTTTGGCCTGCGTCGCCTTCAAATAGGATCTTTACAGTTGCCCAGGCAGCTTACGGCCACACTACCCTGAAAACGCCTGATCTCGGAAGCTAAGCAGGGGAGGGCCTGGTTAGTACTTGGATGGGAGACCGCCTGGGAATACCAGGTGCTGTAAGCTTTTTATGGTTTCTGCTCTAGCCTGACAGCAGAGGGCGCTGTTTGACATGTTTTGCTGGAGTCTAGTTTGTCCTGCGTCGCCTTCAAATAGGATCTTTTCAGTTGCCTTGGCAGCTTTTGGCCATACTACCCTGAAAACGCCTGATCTCGGAAGCTAAGCAGGGGAGGGCCTGGTTAGTACTTGGATGGGAGACCGCCTGGGAATACCAGGTGCTGTAAGCTTTTTATGGTTTTTGCTCTAGCCTGACAGCAGAGGGCGCTGTTTGACACTTTTTGCTGGATCTAGTTTGGCCTGCGTCGCCTTCAAATAAGATCTTTTCAGTTGTCCTGGCAGCTTACGGCCATACCACCCTGAAAACGCCTGATCTCGTCCGATCTCGGAAGCTAAGCAGGGGCGGGCCTGGTTAGTACTTGGATGGGAGACCGCCTGGGAATACCAGGTGCTGTAAGCTTTTTATGGTTTCTGCTCTTGCCTGACAGCAGAGGGCGCTGTTTGACACTTTTTGCTGGAGTCTAGTTTGGCCTGCGTCGCCTTCGAATAGGATCTTTTCAGTCGCCCTTGCAGGTTACGGCCATACTACCCTGAAAACGCCCGATCTCGTCCGATCTCGGAAGCTAAGCAGGGGTGGTCCTGGTTAGTACTTGGATGGGAGACCGCCTGGGATTACCAGGGGCTGTAAGCTTTTTATGGTTTCTGCTCTTGTCTGACAGCAGAGGGCGCTGTTTGACACTTTTTGCTGGAGTCTAGTTTGGCCTGCGTCTTCTTCAAATAGGATCTTTTCAGTTGTCCTGGCAGCTTACGGCCATACTACCCTGAAAACGCCCGATCTCGGAAGCTAAGCAGGGGCGGGCCTGGTTAGTACTTGGATGGGAGACCGCCTGTGAATACCAGGTGCTGTAAGCTTTTTATGGTTTCTGCTCTTGCCTGACAGCAGAGGGCGCTGTTTGACACTTTTTGCTGTAGTCTAGTTTGGCCTGCGTCACTTTCAAATAGGATCTTTTCAGTTGACCTGGCAGCTTAGGCCATACTACCCTGAAAATGCCCGATCTTGTACGATCTCGGAAGCTAAGCAGGGCCGGGCCTGGTTAGTACTTGGATGGGAGACCGCCTGTGAATACCAGGTGCTGTAAGCTTTTTGTGGTTTCTCCTCTTGCTTGACAGCAGAGGGCGCTGTTTGAAACTTTTTGCTGTAGTCTAGTTTGGCCTGCGTCACCTTCAAATAGGATCTTTTCAGTTGACCTGGCAGCTTACGGCCATACTACCCTGAAAACGCCCGATCTCGTCCGATCTCGGAAGCTAAGCAGGGGCGGGCCTGGTTAGTACTTGGATGGGAGACCGCCTGGGAACACCAGGTGCTGTAAGCTTTTTATGGTTTCTGCTCTAGCCTGACAGCAGAGGGCGCTGTTTGACATGTTTTGCTGGAGTCTAGTTTGTCCTGCGTCGCCTTCAAATAGGATCTTTTCAGTTGCCTTGGCAGCTTTTGGCCATACTACCCTGAAAACGCCTGATCTCGGAAGCTAAGCAGGGGAGGGCCTGGTTAGTACTTGGATGGGAGACCGCCTGGGAATACCAGGTGCTGTAAGCTTTTTATGGTTTTTGCTCTAGCCTGACAGCAGAGGGCGCTGTTTGACACTTTTTGCTGGATCTAGTTTGGCCTGCGTCGCCTTCAAATAAGATCTTTTCAGTTGTCCTGGCAGCTTACGGCCATACCACCCTGAAAACGCTTGATCTCGTCCGATCTCGGAAGCTAAGCAGGGGCGGGCCTGGTTAGTACTTGGATGGGAGACCGCCTGGGAATACCAGGTGCTGTAAGCTTTTTATGGTTTCTGCTCTTGCCTGACAGCAGAGGGCGCTGTTTGACACCTTTTGCTGGAGTCTAGTTTGGCCTGCGTCGCCTTCAAATAGGATCTTTTCAGTTGATGTGGCAGCTTACGACCATACTACCCTGAAAACGCCCGATCTCGTCCGATCTCGGAAGCTAAGCAGGGGCGAGCCTGGTTAGTACTTGGATGGGAGACCGCCTGGGAATACCAGGTGCTGTAAGCTTTTCATGGTTTCTGCTCTTGCCTGACAGCAGAGGGCGCTGTTTGACATGTTTTGCTGGAGTCTAGTTTGGCCTGCGTCACCTTCAAATAGGATCTTTTCAGTTGACCTGGCAGCTTATGGCCATACTACCCTGAAAACGCCCGATCTCGGAAGCTAAGCAGGGGCGGGCCTGGTTAGTACTTGGATGGGAGACCGCCTGGGAATACCAGGTGCTGTAAGCTTTTTATGGTTTCTGCTCTAGCCTGACAGCAGAGGGCGCTGTTTGACACTTTTTGCTGGATCTAGTTTGGCCTGCGTCGCCTTCAAATAAGATCTTTTCAGTTGTCCTGGCAGCTTACGGCCATACTACCCTGAAAACGCCCGATCTCGTCCGATCTCGGAAGCTAAGCAGGGGTGGGCCTGGTTAGTACTTGGATGGGAGACCGCCTGGCAATACCAGGTGCTGTAAGCCTTTTATGGTTTCTGCTCTTGCCTGACAGCAGAGGGCGCTGTTTGACACTTTTTGCTGGAGTCTAGTTTGGCCTGCGTCGCCTTCAAATAGGATCTTTTCATTTGCCCTGGCAGCTTACGGCCATACTACCCTGAAAACGCCCGATCTCGTCCGATCTCGGAAGCTAAGCAGGGGCGGGCCTGGTTAGTACTTGGATGGGAGACCGCCTGGGAATACCAGGTGCTGTACGCTTTTTATGGTTTCTGCTCTTGCCTGACAGCAGAGGGCGCTGTTTGACACTTTTTGCTGGAGTCTAGTTTGTCCTGCGTCGCCTTCAAATAGGATCTTTTCAGTTGCCTTGGCAGCTTTTGGCCATACTACCCTGAAAACGCCCGATCTCGGAAGCTAAGCAGGGGCGGGCCTGGTTATACTTGGATGGGAGACCGCCTGGGAATACCAGGTGCTGTAAGCTTTTTATGGTTTCTGCTCTTGCCTGACAGCAGAGGGCGCTGTTTGACATGTTTTGCTGGAGTCTAGTTTGGCCTGCGTCACCTTCAAATAGGATTTTTTCAGTTGACCTGGCAGCTTACGGCCATACTACCTTGAAAACGCCCGATCTCGTCCGATCTCGGAAGCTAAGCACGGGCGGGCCTGGTTAGTACTTGAATGGGAGACCGCCTGGGAATACCAGGTGCTGTAAGCTTTTTATGGTTTCTGCTCTTGCCTAACAGCAGAGGGCGCTGTTTGACACTTTTTGCTGGAGTCTAGTTTGGCCTGCGTCGCCTTCAAATAGGATCTTTTCAGTTGCCCTGGCAGCTTACGGCCATACTACCCTGAAAACGCCCGGTCTTGTCCGATCTCGGAAGCTAAGCAGGGGCGGGCCTGGTTAGTACTTGGATGGGAGACCGCCTGTGAATACCAGGTGCTGTAAGCTTTTTATGGTTTCTGCTCTTGCCTGACAGCAGAGGGCGCTGTTTGACACTTTTTGCTGTAGTCTAGTTTGGCCTGCGTCACTTTCAAATAGGATCTTTTCAGTTGACCTGGCAGCTTAGGCCATACTACCCTGAAAATGCCCGATCTTGTACGATCTCGGAAGCTAAGCAGGGCCGGGCCTGGTTAGTACTTGGATGGGAGACCGCCTGTGAATACCAGGTGCTGTAAGCTTTTTATGGTTTCTCCTCTTGCTTGACAGCAGAGGGCGCTGTTTGAAACTTTTTGCTGTAGTCTAGTTTGGCCTGCGTCACCTTCAAATAGGATCTTTTCAGTTGACCTGGCAGCTTACGGCCATACTACCCTGAAAACGCCCGATCTCGTCCGATCTCGGAAGCTAAGCAGGGGCAGGCCTGGTGAGTACTTGGATGGGAGACCGCCTGGGAACACCAGGTGCTGTAAGCTTTTTATGGTTTCTGCTCTAGCCTGACAGCAGAGGGCGCTGTTTGACATGTTTTGCTGGAGTCTAGTTTGTCCTGCGTCGCCTTCAAATAGGATCTTTTCAGTTGCCTTGGCAGCTTTTGGCCATACTACCCTGAAAACGCCTGATCTCGGAAGCTAAGCAGGGGAGGGCCTGGTTAGTACTTGGATGGGAGACCGCCTGGGAATACCAGGTGCTGTAAGCTTTTTATGGTTTTTGCTCTAGCCTGACAGCAGAGGGCGCTGTTTGACACTTTTTGCTGGATCTAGTTTGGCCTGCGTCGCCTTCAAATAAGATCTTTTCAGTTGTCCTGGCAGCTTACGGCCATACCACCCTGAAAACGCTTGATCTCGTCCGATCTCGGAAGCTAAGCAGGGGCGGGCCTGGTTAGTACTTGGATGGGAGACCGCCTGGGAATACCAGGTGCTGTAAGCTTTTTATGGTTTCTGCTCTTGCCTGACAGCAGAGGGCGCTGTTTGACACCTTTTGCTGGAGTCTAGTTTGGCCTGCGTCGCCTTCAAATAGGATCTTTTCAGTTGATGTGGCAGCTTACGGCCATACTACCCTGAAAACGCCCGATCTCGTCCGATCTCGGAAGCTAAGCAGGGGCGAGCCTGGTTAGTACTTGGATGGGAGACCGCCTGGGAATACCAGGTGCTGTAAGCTTTTCCTGGTTTCTGCTCTTGCCTGACAGCACAGGGCGCTGTTTGACATGTTTTGCTGGAGTCTAGTTTGGCCTGCGTCACCTTCAAATAGGATCTTTTCAGTTGACCTGGCAGCTTATGGCCATACTACCCTGAAAACGCCCGATCTCGGAAGCTAAGCAGGGGCGGGCCTGGTTAGTACTTGGATGGGAGACCGCCTGGGAATACCAGGTGCTGTAAGCTTTTTATGGTTTCTGCTCTAGCCTGACAGCAGAGGGCGCTGTTTGACACTTTTTGCTGGATCTAGTTTGGCCTGCGTCGCCTTCAAATAAGATCTTTTCAGTTGTCCTGGCAGCTTACGGCCATACTACCCTGAAAACGCCCGATCTCGTCCGATCTCGGAAGCTAAGCAGGGGTGGGCCTGGTTAGTACTTGGATGGGAGACCGCCTGGCAATACCAGGTGCTGTAAGCCTTTTATGGTTTCTGCTCTTGCCTGACAGCAGAGGGCGCTGTTTGACACTTTTTGCTGGAGTCTAGTTTGGCCTGCGTCGCCTTCAAATAGGATCTTTTCATTTGCCCTGGCAGCTTACGGCCATACTACCCTGAAAACGCCCGATCTCGTCCGATCTCGGAAGCTAAGCAGGGGCGGGCCTGGTTAGTACTTGGATGGGAGACCGCCTGGGAATACCAGGTGCTGTACGCTTTTTATGGTTTCTGCTCTTGCCTGACAGCAGAGGGCGCTGTTTGACACTTTTTGCTGGAGTCTAGTTTGTCCTGCGTCGCCTTCAAATAGGATCTTTTCAGTTGCCTTGGCAGCTTTTGGCCATACTACCCTGAAAACGCCCGATCTCGGAAGCTAAGCAGGGGCGGGCCTGGTTATACTTGGATGGGAGACCGCCTGGGAATACCAGGTGCTGTAAGCTTTTTATGGTTTCTGCTCTTGCCTGACAGCAGAGGGCGCTGTTTGACATGTTTTGCTGGAGTCTAGTTTGGCCTGCGTCACCTTCAAATAGGATTTTTTCAGTTGACCTGGCAGCTTACGGCCATACTACCTTGAAAACGCCCGATCTCGTCCGATCTCGGAAGCTAAGCACGGGCGGGCCTGGTTAGTACTTGAATGGGAGACCGCCTGGGAATACCAGGTGCTGTAAGCTTTTTATGGTTTCTGCTCTTGCCTAACAGCAGAGGGCGCTGTTTGACACTTTTTGCTGGAGTCTAGTTTGGCCTGCGTCGCCTTCAAGTAGGATCTTTTCAGTTGCCCTGGCAGCTTACGGCCATACTACCCTGAAAACGCCCGGTCTTGTCCGATCTCGGAAGCTAAGCAGGGGCGGGCCTGGTTAGTACTTGGATGGGAGACCGCCTGGGAATACCAGGTGCTGTACGCTTTTTATGGTTTCTGCTCTTGCCTGACAGCAGAGGGCGCTGTTTGACACTTTTTGCTGGAGTCTAGTTTGTCCTGCGTCGCCTTCAAATAGGATCTTTTCAGTTGCCTTGGCAGCTTTTGGCCATACTACCCTGAAAACGCCCGATCTCGGAAGCTAAGCAGGGGCGGGCCTGGTTATACTTGGATGGGAGACCGCCTGGGAATACCAGGTGCTGTAAGCTTTTTATGGTTTCTGCTCTTGCCTGACAGCAGAGGGCGCTGTTTGACATGTTTTGCTGGAGTCTAGTTTGGCCTGCGTCACCTTCAAATAGGATTTTTTCAGTTGACCTGGCAGCTTACGGCCATACTACCTTGAAAACGCCCGATCTCGTCCGATCTCGGAAGCTAAGCACGGGCGGGCCTGGTTAGTACTTGAATGGGAGACCGCCTGGGAATACCAGGTGCTGTAAGCTTTTTATGGTTTCTGCTCTTGCCTAACAGCAGAGGGCGCTGTTTGACACTTTTTGCTGGAGTCTAGTTTGGCCTGCGTCGCCTTCAAATAGGATCTTTTCAGTTGCCCTGGCAGCTTACGGCCATACTACCCTGAAAACGCCCGGTCTTGTCCGATCTCGGAAGCTAAGCAGGGGCGGGCCTGGTTAGTACTTGGATGGGAGACCGCCTGGGAATACCAGGTGCTGTAAGCTGTTTATGGTTTCTGCTCTTGCCTGACAGCAGAGGGCGCTGTTTGACACTTTTTGCTGGAGTCTAGTTTGGCCTGCGTCTTCTTCAAATAGGATCTTTTCAGTTGACCTGGCAGCTTATGGCCATACTACCCTGAAAACGCCCGATCTCGTCCGATCTCGGAAGCTAAGCAGGGGTGGGCCTGGTTAGTACTTGGATGGGAGACCGCCTGGGAATACCAGGTGCTGTAAGCTTTTTATGGTTTCTGCTCTAGCCTGACAGCAGAGGGCGCTGTTTGACACTTTTTGCTGGATCTAGTTTGGCCTGCGTCGCCTTCAAATAAGATCTTTTCAGTTGTCCTGGCAGCTTACGGCCATACTACCCTGAAAACGCCCGATCTCGTCCGATCTCGGAAGCTAAGCAGGGGCGGGCCTGGTTAGTACTTGGATGGGAGACCGCCTGGGAATACCAGGTGCTGTAAGCTCTTTATGGTTTCTGCTCTTGCCTGACAGCAGAGGGCGCTGTTTGACACTTTTTGCTGGAGTCTAGTTTGGCCTGCGTCGCCTTCAAATAGGATCTTTTCAGTTGTCCTGGCAGCTTACGGCCATACTACCCTGAAAACGCCCGATCTCTTCCGATCTCGGAAGCTAAGCAGGGGCGGGCCTGGTTAGTACTTGGATGGGAGACCGCCTGGGAATACCAGGTGCTGTAAGCTTTTTATGGTTTCTGCTCTTGCCTGACAGCAGAGGGCGCTGTTTGACACTTTTTGCTGGAGTCTAGTTTGGCCTGCGTCGCCTTCAAATAGGATCTTTTCAGTTGATGTGGCAGCTTACGGCCATACTACCCTGAAAACGCCCGATCTCGTCCGATCTCGGAAGCTAAGCAGGGGCGGGCCTGGTTAGTACTTGGATGGGAGACCGCCTGGGAATACCAGGTGCTGTAAGCTTTTTATGGTTTCTGCTCTTGCCTGACAGCAGAGGGCGCTGTTTGACACTTTTTGCTGGAGTCTAGTTTGGCCTGCGTCGCCTTCAAATAGGATCTTTACAGTTGCCCTGGCAGCTTACGGCCACACTACCCTGAAAACGCCTGATCTCGGAAGCTAAGCAGGGGAGGGCCTGGTTAGTACTTGGATGGGAGACCGCCTGGGAATACCAGGTGCTGTAAGCTTTTTATGGTTTCTGCTCTAGCCTGACAGCAGAGGGCGCTGTTTGACACTTTTTGCTGGATCTAGTTTGGCCTGCGTCGCCTTCAAATAAGATCTTTTCAGTTGTCCTGGCAGCTTACGGCCATACCACCCTGAAAACGCCTGATCTCGTCCGATCTCGGAACCTAAGCAGGGGCGGGCCTGGTTAGTACTTGGATGGGAGACCGCCTGGGAATACCAGGTGCTGTAAGCTTTTTATGGTTTCTGCTCTAGCCTGACAGCAGAGGGCGCTGTTTGACACTTTTTGCTGGATCTAGTTTGGCCTGCGTCGCCTTCAAATAAGATCTTTTCAGTTGTCCTGGCAGCTTACGGCCATACTACCCTGAAAACGCCCGATCTCGTCCGATCTCGGAAGCTAAGCAGGGGTGGGCCTGGTTAGTACTTGGATGGGAGACCGCCTGGCAATACCAGGTGCTGTAAGCCTTTTATGGTTTCTGCTCTTGCCTGACAGCAGAGGGCGCTGTTTGACACTTTTTGCTGGAGTCTAGTTTGGCCTGCGTCGCCTTCAAATAGGATCTTTTCATTTGCCCTGGCAGCTTACGGCCATACTACCCTGAAAACGCCCGATCTCGTCCGATCTCGGAAGCTAAGCAGGGGCGGGCCTGGTTAGTACTTGGATGGGAGACCGCCTGGGAATACCAGGTGCTGTACGCTTTTTATGGTTTCTGCTCTTGCCTGACAGCAGAGGGCGCTGTTTGACACTTTTTGCTGGAGTCTAGTTTGTCCTGCGTCGCCTTCAAATAGGATCTTTTCAGTTGCCTTGGCAGCTTTTGGCCATACTACCCTGAAAACGCCCGATCTCGGAAGCTAAGCAGGGGCGGGCCTGGTTATACTTGGATGGGAGACCGCCTGGGAATACCAGGTGCTGTAAGCTTTTTATGGTTTCTGCTCTTGCCTGACAGCAGAGGGCGCTGTTTGACATGTTTTGCTGGAGTCTAGTTTGGCCTGCGTCACCTTCAAATAGGATTTTTTCAGTTGACCTGGCAGCTTACGGCCATACTACCTTGAAAACGCCCGATCTCGTCCGATCTCGGAAGCTAAGCACGGGCGGGCCTGGTTAGTACTTGAATGGGAGACCGCCTGGGAATACCAGGTGCTGTAAGCTTTTTATGGTTTCTGCTCTTGCCTAACAGCAGAGGGCGCTGTTTGACACTTTTTGCTGGAGTCTAGTTTGGCCTGCGTCGCCTTCAAATAGGATCTTTTCAGTTGCCCTGGCAGCTTACGGCCATACTACCCTGAAAACGCCCGGTCTTGTCCGATCTCGGAAGCTAAGCAGGGGCGGGCCTGGTTAGTACTTGGATGGGAGACCGCCTGTGAATACCAGGTGCTGTAAGCTTTTTATGGTTTCTGCTCTTGCCTGACAGCAGAGGGCGCTGTTTGACACTTTTTGCTGTAGTCTAGTTTGGCCTGCGTCACTTTCAAATAGGATCTTTTCAGTTGACCTGGCAGCTTAGGCCATACTACCCTGAAAATGCCCGATCTTGTACGATCTCGGAAGCTAAGCAGGGCCGGGCCTGGTTAGTACTTGGATGGGAGACCGCCTGTGAATACCAGGTGCTGTAAGCTTTTTATGGTTTCTCCTCTTGCTTGACAGCAGAGGGCGCTGTTTGAAACTTTTTGCTGTAGTCTAGTTTGGCCTGCGTCACCTTCAAATAGGATCTTTTCAGTTGACCTGGCAGCTTACGGCCATACTACCCTGAAAACGCCCGATCTCGTCCGATCTCGGAAGCTAAGCAGGGGCAGGCCTGGTGAGTACTTGGATGGGAGACCGCCTGGGAACACCAGGTGCTGTAAGCTTTTTATGGTTTCTGCTCTAGCCTGACAGCAGAGGGCGCTGTTTGACATGTTTTGCTGGAGTCTAGTTTGTCCTGCGTCGCCTTCAAATAGGATCTTTTCAGTTGCCTTGGCAGCTTTTGGCCATACTACCCTGAAAACGCCTGATCTCGGAAGCTAAGCAGGGGAGGGCCTGGTTAGTACTTGGATGGGAGACCGCCTGGGAATACCAGGTGCTGTAAGCTTTTTATGGTTTTTGCTCTAGCCTGACAGCAGAGGGCGCTGTTTGACACTTTTTGCTGGATCTAGTTTGGCCTGCGTCGCCTTCAAATAAGATCTTTTCAGTTGTCCTGGCAGCTTACGGCCATACCACCCTGAAAACGCTTGATCTCGTCCGATCTCGGAAGCTAAGCAGGGGCGGGCCTGGTTAGTACTTGGATGGGAGACCGCCTGGGAATACCAGGTGCTGTAAGCTTTTTATGGTTTCTGCTCTTGCCTGACAGCAGAGGGCGCTGTTTGACACCTTTTGCTGGAGTCTAGTTTGGCCTGCGTCGCCTTCAAATAGGATCTTTTCAGTTGATGTGGCAGCTTACGGCCATACTACCCTGAAAACGCCCGATCTCGTCCGATCTCGGAAGCTAAGCAGGGGCGAGCCTGGTTAGTACTTGGATGGGAGACCGCCTGGGAATACCAGGTGCTGTAAGCTTTTCCTGGTTTCTGCTCTTGCCTGACAGCACAGGGCGCTGTTTGACATGTTTTGCTGGAGTCTAGTTTGGCCTGCGTCACCTTCAAATAGGATCTTTTCAGTTGACCTGGCAGCTTATGGCCATACTACCCTGAAAACGCCCGATCTCGGAAGCTAAGCAGGGGCGGGCCTGGTTAGTACTTGGATGGGAGACCGCCTGGGAATACCAGGTGCTGTAAGCTTTTTATGGTTTCTGCTCTAGCCTGACAGCAGAGGGCGCTGTTTGACACTTTTTGCTGGATCTAGTTTGGCCTGCGTCGCCTTCAAATAAGATCTTTTCAGTTGTCCTGGCAGCTTACGGCCATACTACCCTGAAAACGCCCGATCTCGTCCGATCTCGGAAGCTAAGCAGGGGTGGGCCTGGTTAGTACTTGGATGGGAGACCGCCTGGCAATACCAGGTGCTGTAAGCCTTTTATGGTTTCTGCTCTTGCCTGACAGCAGAGGGCGCTGTTTGACACTTTTTGCTGGAGTCTAGTTTGGCCTGCGTCGCCTTCAAATAGGATCTTTTCATTTGCCCTGGCAGCTTACGGCCATACTACCCTGAAAACGCCCGATCTCGTCCGATCTCGGAAGCTAAGCAGGGGCGGGCCTGGTTAGTACTTGGATGGGAGACCGCCTGGGAATACCAGGTGCTGTACGCTTTTTATGGTTTCTGCTCTTGCCTGACAGCAGAGGGCGCTGTTTGACACTTTTTGCTGGAGTCTAGTTTGTCCTGCGTCGCCTTCAAATAGGATCTTTTCAGTTGCCTTGGCAGCTTTTGGCCATACTACCCTGAAAACGCCCGATCTCGGAAGCTAAGCAGGGGCGGGCCTGGTTATACTTGGATGGGAGACCGCCTGGGAATACCAGGTGCTGTAAGCTTTTTATGGTTTCTGCTCTTGCCTGACAGCAGAGGGCGCTGTTTGACATGTTTTGCTGGAGTCTAGTTTGGCCTGCGTCACCTTCAAATAGGATTTTTTCAGTTGACCTGGCAGCTTACGGCCATACTACCTTGAAAACGCCCGATCTCGTCCGATCTCGGAAGCTAAGCACGGGCGGGCCTGGTTAGTACTTGAATGGGAGACCGCCTGGGAATACCAGGTGCTGTAAGCTTTTTATGGTTTCTGCTCTTGCCTAACAGCAGAGGGCGCTGTTTGACACTTTTTGCTGGAGTCTAGTTTGGCCTGCGTCGCCTTCAAGTAGGATCTTTTCAGTTGCCCTGGCAGCTTACGGCCATACTACCCTGAAAACGCCCGGTCTTGTCCGATCTCGGAAGCTAAGCAGGGGCGGGCCTGGTTAGTACTTGGATGGGAGACCGCCTGGGAATACCAGGTGCTGTACGCTTTTTATGGTTTCTGCTCTTGCCTGACAGCAGAGGGCGCTGTTTGACACTTTTTGCTGGAGTCTAGTTTGTCCTGCGTCGCCTTCAAATAGGATCTTTTCAGTTGCCTTGGCAGCTTTTGGCCATACTACCCTGAAAACGCCCGATCTCGGAAGCTAAGCAGGGGCGGGCCTGGTTATACTTGGATGGGAGACCGCCTGGGAATACCAGGTGCTGTAAGCTTTTTATGGTTTCTGCTCTTGCCTGACAGCAGAGGGCGCTGTTTGACATGTTTTGCTGGAGTCTAGTTTGGCCTGCGTCACCTTCAAATAGGATTTTTTCAGTTGACCTGGCAGCTTACGGCCATACTACCTTGAAAACGCCCGATCTCGTCCGATCTCGGAAGCTAAGCACGGGCGGGCCTGGTTAGTACTTGAATGGGAGACCGCCTGGGAATACCAGGTGCTGTAAGCTTTTTATGGTTTCTGCTCTTGCCTAACAGCAGAGGGCGCTGTTTGACACTTTTTGCTGGAGTCTAGTTTGGCCTGCGTCGCCTTCAAATAGGATCTTTTCAGTTGCCCTGGCAGCTTACGGCCATACTACCCTGAAAACGCCCGGTCTTGTCCGATTTCGGAAGCTAAGCAGGGGCGGGCCTGGTTAGTACTTGGATGGGAGACCGCCTGGGAATACCAGGTGCTGTAAGCTGTTTATGGTTTCTGCTCTTGCCTGACAGCAGAGGGCGCTGTTTGACACTTTTTGCTGGAGTCTAGTTTGGCCTGCGTCTTCTTCAAATAGGATCTTTTCAGTTGACCTGGCAGCTTATGGCCATACTACCCTGAAAACGCCCGATCTCGTCCGATCTCGGAAGCTAAGCAGGGGTGGGCCTGGTTAGTACTTGGATGGGAGACCGCCTGGGAATACCAGGTGCTGTAAGCTTTTTATGGTTTCTGCTCTAGCCTGACAGCAGAGGGCGCTGTTTGACACTTTTTGCTGGATCTAGTTTGGCCTGCGTCGCCTTCAAATAAGATCTTTTCAGTTGTCCTGGCAGCTTACGGCCATACTACCCTGAAAACGCCCGATCTCGTCCGATCTCGGAAGCTAAGCAGGGGCGGGCCTGGTTAGTACTTGGATGGGAGACCGCCTGGGAATACCAGGTGCTGTAAGCTCTTTATGGTTTCTGCTCTTGCCTGACAGCAGAGGGCGCTGTTTGACACTTTTTGCTGGAGTCTAGTTTGGCCTGCGTCGCCTTCAAATAGGATCTTTTCAGTTGTCCTGGCAGCTTACGGCCATACTACCCTGAAAACGCCCGATCTCTTCCGATCTCGGAAGCTAAGCAGGGGCGGGCCTGGTTAGTACTTGGATGGGAGACCGCCTGGGAATACCAGGTGCTGTAAGCTTTTTATGGTTTCTGCTCTTGCCTGACAGCAGAGGGCGCTGTTTGACACTTTTTGCTGGAGTCTAGTTTGGCCTGCGTCGCCTTCAAATAGGATCTTTTCAGTTGATGTGGCAGCTTACGGCCATACTACCCTGAAAACGCCCGATCTCGTCCGATCTCGGAAGCTAAGCAGGGGCGGGCCTGGTTAGTACTTGGATGGGAGACCGCCTGGGAATACCAGGTGCTGTAAGCTTTTTATGGTTTCTGCTCTTGCCTGACAGCAGAGGGCGCTGTTTGACACTTTTTGCTGGAGTCTAGTTTGGCCTGCGTCGCCTTCAAATAGGATCTTTACAGTTGCCCTGGCAGCTTACGGCCACACTACCCTGAAAACGCCTGATCTCGGAAGCTAAGCAGGGGAGGGCCTGGTTAGTACTTGGATGGGAGACCGCCTGGGAATACCAGGTGCTGTAAGCTTTTTATGGTTTCTGCTCTAGCCTGACAGCAGAGGGCGCTGTTTGACACTTTTTGCTGGATCTAGTTTGGCCTGCGTCGCCTTCAAATAAGATCTTTTCAGTTGTCCTGGCAGCTTACGGCCATACCACCCTGAAAACGCCTGATCTCGTCCGATCTCGGAAGCTAAGCAGGGGCGGGCCTGGTTAGTACTTGGATGGGAGACCGCCTGGGAATACCAGGTGCTGTAAGCTTTTCATGGTTTCTGCTCTTGCCTGACAGCAGAGGGCGCTGTTTGACACTTTTTGCTGGAGTCTAGTTTGGCCTGCGTCTTCTTCAAATAGGATCTTTTCAGTTGCCCTGGCAGCTTACGGCCATACTACCCTGAAAACGCCCGATCTCGTCCGATCTCGGAAGCTAAGCAGGGGCGGGACTGGTTAGTACTTGGATGGGAGACCGCCTGGGAATACCAGGTGCTGTAAGCTTTTCATGGTTTCTGCTCTTGCCTGACAGCAGAGGGCGCTGTTTGACATGTTTTGCTGGAGTCTAGTTTGGCCTGCGTCACCTTCAAATAGGATCTTTTCAGTTGACCTGGCAGCTTACGGCCATACTACCCTGAAAACGTCCGATCTCGTCCGATCTCGGAAGCTAAGCAGGGGCGGGCCTGGTTAGTACTTGGATGGGAGACCGCCTGGGAATACCAGGTGCTGTACGCTTTTTATGGTTTCTGCTCTTGCCTGACAGCAGAGGGCGCTGTTTGACACTTTTTGCTGGAGTCTAGTTTGTCCTGCGTCGCCTTCAAATAGGATCTTTTCAGTTGCCTTGGCAGCTTTTGGCCATACTACCCTGAAAACGCCCGATCTCGGAAGCTAAGCAGGGGCGGGCCTGGTTAGTACTTGGATGGGAGACCGCCTGGGAATACCAGGTGCTGTAAGCTTTTTATGGTTTCTGCTCTTGCCTGACAGCAGAGGGCGCTGTTTGACATGTTTTGCTGGAGTCTAGTTTGGCCTGCGTCACCTTCAAATAGGATTTTTTCAGTTGACCTGGCAGCTTACGGCCATACTACCTTGAAAACGCCCGATCTCGTCCGATCTCGGAAGCTAAGCACGGGCGGGCCTGGTTAGTACTTGAATGGGAGACCGCCTGGGAATACCAGGTGCTGTAAGCTTTTTATGGTTTCTGCTCTTGCCTAACAGCAGAGGGCGCTGTTTGACACTTTTTGCTGGAGTCTAGTTTGGCCTGCGTCGCCTTCAAATAGGATCTTTTCAGTTGACCTGGCAGCTTAGGCCATACTACCCTGAAAATGCCCGATCTTGTACGATCTCGGAAGCTAAGCAGGGCCGGGCCTGGTTAGTACTTGGATGGGAGACCGCCTGTGAATACCAGGTGCTGTAAGCTTTTTATGGTTTCTCCTCTTGCTTGACAGCAGAGGGCGCTGTTTGAAACTTTTTGCTGTAGTCTAGTTTGGCCTGCGTCACCTTCAAATAGGATCTTTTCAGTTGACCTGGCAGCTTACGGCCATACTACCCTGAAAACGCCCGATCTCGTCCGATCTCGGAAGCTAAGCAGGGGCGGGCCTGGTGAGTACTTGGATGGGAGACCGCCTGGGAACACCAGGTGCTGTAAGCTTTTTATGGTTTCTGCTCTAGCCTGACAGCAGAGGGCGCTGTTTGACATGTTTTGCTGGAGTCTAGTTTGTCCTGCGTCGCCTTCAAATAGGATCTTTTCAGTTGCCTTGGCAGCTTTTGGCCATACTACCCTGAAAACGCCTGATCTCGGAAGCTAAGCAGGGGAGGGCCTGGTTAGTACTTGGATGGGAGACCGCCTGGGAATACCAGGTGCTGTAAGCTTTTTATGGTTTTTGCTCTAGCCTGACAGCAGAGGGCGCTGTTTGACACTTTTTGCTGGATCTAGTTTGGCCTGCGTCGCCTTCAAATAAGATCTTTTCAGTTGTCCTGGCAGCTTACGGCCATACCACCCTGAAAACGCTTGATCTCGTCCGATCTCGGAAGCTAAGCAGGGGCGGGCCTGGTTAGTACTTGGATGGGAGACCGCCTGGGAATACCAGGTGCTGTAAGCTTTTTATGGTTTCTGCTCTTGCCTGACAGCAGAGGGCGCTGTTTGACACCTTTTGCTGGAGTCTAGTTTGGCCTGCGTCGCCTTCAAATAGGATCTTTTCAGTTGATGTGGCAGCTTACGGCCATACTACCCTGAAAACGCCCGATCTCGTCCGATCTCGGAAGCTAAGCAGGGGCGAGCCTGGTTAGTACTTGGATGGGAGACCGCCTGGGAATACCAGGTGCTGTAAGCTTTTCATGGTTTCTGCTCTTGCCTGACAGCACAGGGCGCTGTTTGACATGTTTTGCTGGAGTCTAGTTTGGCCTGCGTCACCTTCAAATAGGATCTTTTCAGTTGACCTGGCAGCTTATGGCCATACTACCCTGAAAACGCCCGATCTCGGAAGCTAAGCAGGGGCGGGCCTGGTTAGTACTTGGATGGGAGACCGCCTGGGAATACCAGGTGCTGTAAGCTTTTTATGGTTTCTGCTCTAGCCTGACAGCAGAGGGCGCTGTTTGACACTTTTTGCTGGATCTAGTTTGGCCTGCGTCGCCTTCAAATAAGATCTTTTCAGTTGTCCTGGCAGCTTACGGCCATACTACCCTGAAAACGCCCGATCTCGTCCGATCTCGGAAGCTAAGCAGGGGTGGGCCTGGTTAGTACTTGGATGGGAGACCGCCTGGCAATACCAGGTGCTGTAAGCCTTTTATGGTTTCTGCTCTTGCCTGACAGCAGAGGGCGCTGTTTGACACTTTTTGCTGGAGTCTAGTTTGGCCTGCGTCGCCTTCAAATAGGATCTTTTCATTTGCCCTGGCAGCTTACGGCCATACTACCCTGAAAACGCCCGATCTCGTCCGATCTCGGAAGCTAAGCAGGGGCGGGCCTGGTTAGTACTTGGATGGGAGACCGCCTGGGAATACCAGGTGCTGTAAGCTTTTTATGGTTTCTGCTCTTGCCTGACAGCAGAGGGCGCTGTTTGACACTTTTTGCTGGAGTCTAGTTTGGCCTGCGTCGCCTTCAAATAGGATCTTTACAGTTGCCCTGGCAGCTTACGGCCACACTACCCTGAAAACGCCTGATCTCGGAAGCTAAGCAGGGGAGGGCCTGGTTAGTACTTGGATGGGAGACCGCCTGGGAATACCAGGTGCTGTAAGCTTTTTATGGTTTCTGCTCTAGCCTGACAGCAGAGGGCGCTGTTTGACACTTTTTGCTGGATCTAGTTTGGCCTGCGTCGCCTTCAAATAAGATCTTTTCAGTTGTCCTGGCAGCTTACGGCCATACCACCCTGAAAACGCCTGATCTCGTCCGATCTCGGAAGCTAAGCAGGGGCGGGCCTGGTTAGTACTTGGATGGGAGACCGCCTGGGAATACCAGGTGCTGTAAGCTTTTCATGGTTTCTGCTCTTGCCTGACAGCAGAGGGCGCTGTTTGACACTTTTTGCTGGAGTCTAGTTTGGCCTGCGTCTTCTTCAAATAGGATCTTTTCAGTTGCCCTGGCAGCTTACGGCCATACTACCCTGAAAACGCCCGATCTCGTCCGATCTCGGAAGCTAAGCAGGGGCGGGACTGGTTAGTACTTGGATGGGAGACCGCCTGGGAATACCAGGTGCTGTACGCTTTTTATGGTTTCTGCTCTTGCCTGACAGCAGAGGGCGCTGTTTGACACTTTTTGCTGGAGTCTAGTTTGTCCTGCGTCGCCTTCAAATAGGATCTTTTCAGTTGCCTTGGCAGCTTTTGGCCATACTACCCTGAAAACGCCCGATCTCGGAAGCTAAGCAGGGGCGGGCCTGGTTATACTTGGATGGGAGACCGCCTGGGAATACCAGGTGCTGTAAGCTTTTTATGGTTTCTGCTCTTGCCTGACAGCAGAGGGCGCTGTTTGACATGTTTTGCTGGAGTCTAGTTTGGCCTGCGTCACCTTCAAATAGGATTTTTTCAGTTGACCTGGCAGCTTACGGCCATACTACCTTGAAAACGCCCGATCTCGTCCGATCTCGGAAGCTAAGCACGGGCGGGCCTGGTTAGTACTTGAATGGGAGACCGCCTGGGAATACCAGGTGCTGTAAGCTTTTTATGGTTTCTGCTCTTGCCTAACAGCAGAGGGCGCTGTTTGACACTTTTTGCTGGAGTCTAGTTTGGCCTGCGTCGCCTTCAAGTAGGATCTTTTCAGTTGCCCTGGCAGCTTACGGCCATACTACCCTGAAAACGCCCGGTCTTGTCCGATCTCGGAAGCTAAGCAGGGGCGGGCCTGGTTAGTACTTGGATGGGAGACCGCCTGGGAATACCAGGTGCTGTACGCTTTTTATGGTTTCTGCTCTTGCCTGACAGCAGAGGGCGCTGTTTGACACTTTTTGCTGGAGTCTAGTTTGTCCTGCGTCGCCTTCAAATAGGATCTTTTCAGTTGCCTTGGCAGCTTTTGGCCATACTACCCTGAAAACGCCCGATCTCGGAAGCTAAGCAGGGGCGGGCCTGGTTATACTTGGATGGGAGACCGCCTGGGAATACCAGGTGCTGTAAGCTTTTTATGGTTTCTGCTCTTGCCTGACAGCAGAGGGCGCTGTTTGACATGTTTTGCTGGAGTCTAGTTTGGCCTGCGTCACCTTCAAATAGGATTTTTTCAGTTGACCTGGCAGCTTACGGCCATACTACCTTGAAAACGCCCGATCTCGTCCGATCTCGGAAGCTAAGCACGGGCGGGCCTGGTTAGTACTTGAATGGGAGACCGCCTGGGAATACCAGGTGCTGTAAGCTTTTTATGGTTTCTGCTCTTGCCTAACAGCAGAGGGCGCTGTTTGACACTTTTTGCTGGAGTCTAGTTTGGCCTGCGTCGCCTTCAAATAGGATCTTTTCAGTTGCCCTGGCAGCTTACGGCCATACTACCCTGAAAACGCCCGGTCTTGTCCGATCTCGGAAGCTAAGCAGGGGCGGGCCTGGTTAGTACTTGGATGGGAGACCGCCTGGGAATACCAGGTGCTGTAAGCTGTTTATGGTTTCTGCTCTTGCCTGACAGCAGAGGGCGCTGTTTGACACTTTTTGCTGGAGTCTAGTTTGGCCTGCGTCTTCTTCAAATAGGATCTTTTCAGTTGACCTGGCAGCTTATGGCCATACTACCCTGAAAACGCCCGATCTCGTCCGATCTCGGAAGCTAAGCAGGGGTGGGCCTGGTTAGTACTTGGATGGGAGACCGCCTGGGAATACCAGGTGCTGTAAGCTTTTTATGGTTTCTGCTCTAGCCTGACAGCAGAGGGCGCTGTTTGACACTTTTTGCTGGATCTAGTTTGGCCTGCGTCGCCTTCAAATAAGATCTTTTCAGTTGTCCTGGCAGCTTACGGCCATACTACCCTGAAAACGCCCGATCTCGTCCGATCTCGGAAGCTAAGCAGGGGCGGGCCTGGTTAGTACTTGGATGGGAGACCGCCTGGGAATACCAGGTGCTGTAAGCTCTTTATGGTTTCTGCTCTTGCCTGACAGCAGAGGGCGCTGTTTGACACTTTTTGCTGGAGTCTAGTTTGGCCTGCGTCGCCTTCAAATAGGATCTTTTCAGTTGTCCTGGCAGCTTACGGCCATACTACCCTGAAAACGCCCGATCTCTTCCGATCTCGGAAGCTAAGCAGGGGCGGGCCTGGTTAGTACTTGGATGGGAGACCGCCTGGGAATACCAGGTGCTGTAAGCTTTTTATGGTTTCTGCTCTTGCCTGACAGCAGAGGGCGCTGTTTGACACTTTTTGCTGGAGTCTAGTTTGGCCTGCGTCGCCTTCAAATAGGATCTTTTCAGTTGATGTGGCAGCTTACAGCCATACTACCCTGAAAACGCCCGATCTCGTCCGATCTCGGAAGCTAAGCAGGGGCGGGCCTGGTTAGTACTTGGATGGGAGACCGCCTGGGAATACCAGGTGCTGTAAGCTTTTTATGGTTTCTGCTCTTGCCTGACAGCAGAGGGCGCTGTTTGACACTTTTTGCTGGAGTCTAGTTTGGCCTGCGTCGCCTTCAAATAGGATCTTTACAGTTGCCCTGGCAGCTTACGGCCACACTACCCTGAAAACGCCTGATCTCGGAAGCTAAGCAGGGGAGGGCCTGGTTAGTACTTGGATGGGAGACCGCCTGGGAATACCAGGTGCTGTAAGCTTTTTATGGTTTCTGCTCTAGCCTGACAGCAGAGGGCGCTGTTTGACACTTTTTGCTGGATCTAGTTTGGCCTGCGTCGCCTTCAAATAAGATCTTTTCAGTTGTCCTGGCAGCTTACGGCCATACCACCCTGAAAACGCCTGATCTCGTCCGATCTCGGAAGCTAAGCAGGGGCGGGCCTGGTTAGTACTTGGATGGGAGACCGCCTGGGAATACCAGGTGCTGTAAGCTTTTCATGGTTTCTGCTCTTGCCTGACAGCAGAGGGCGCTGTTTGACACTTTTTGCTGGAGTCTAGTTTGGCCTGCGTCTTCTTCAAATAGGATCTTTTCAGTTGCCCTGGCAGCTTACGGCCATACTACCCTGAAAACGCCCGATCTCGTCCGATCTCGGAAGCTAAGCAGGGGCGGGACTGGTTAGTACTTGGATGGGAGACCGCCTGGGAATACCAGGTGCTGTAAGCTTTTCATGGTTTCTGCTCTTGCCTGACAGCAGAGGGCGCTGTTTGACATGTTTTGCTGGAGTCTAGTTTGGCCTGCGTCACCTTCAAATAGGATCTTTTCAGTTGACCTGGCAGCTTACGGCCATACTACCCTGAAAACGTCCGATCTCGTCCGATCTCGGAAGCTAAGCAGGGGCGGGCCTGGTTAGTACTTGGATGGGAGACCGCCTGGGAATACCAGGTGCTGTACGCTTTTTATGGTTTCTGCTCTTGCCTGACAGCAGAGGGCGCTGTTTGACACTTTTTGCTGGAGTCTAGTTTGTCCTGCGTCGCCTTCAAATAGGATCTTTTCAGTTGCCTTGGCAGCTTTTGGCCATACTACCCTGAAAACGCCCGATCTCGGAAGCTAAGCAGGGGCGGGCCTGGTTAGTACTTGGATGGGAGACCGCCTGGGAATACCAGGTGCTGTAAGCTTTTTATGGTTTCTGCTCTTGCCTGACAGCAGAGGGCGCTGTTTGACATGTTTTGCTGGAGTCTAGTTTGGCCTGCGTCACCTTCAAATAGGATTTTTTCAGTTGACCTGGCAGCTTACGGCCATACTACCTTGAAAACGCCCGATCTCGTCCGATCTCGGAAGCTAAGCACGGGCGGGCCTGGTTAGTACTTGAATGGGAGACCGCCTGGGAATACCAGGTGCTGTAAGCTTTTTATGGTTTCTGCTCTTGCCTAACAGCAGAGGGCGCTGTTTGACACTTTTTGCTGGAGTCTAGTTTGGCCTGCGTCGCCTTCAAATAGGATCTTTTCAGTTGACCTGGCAGCTTAGGCCATACTACCCTGAAAATGCCCGATCTTGTACGATCTCGGAAGCTAAGCAGGGCCGGGCCTGGTTAGTACTTGGATGGGAGACCGCCTGTGAATACCAGGTGCTGTAAGCTTTTTATGGTTTCTCCTCTTGCTTGACAGCAGAGGGCGCTGTTTGAAACTTTTTGCTGTAGTCTAGTTTGGCCTGCGTCACCTTCAAATAGGATCTTTTCAGTTGACCTGGCAGCTTACGGCCATACTACCCTGAAAACGCCCGATCTCGTCCGATCTCGGAAGCTAAGCAGGGGCGGGCCTGGTGAGTACTTGGATGGGAGACCGCCTGGGAACACCAGGTGCTGTAAGCTTTTTATGGTTTCTGCTCTAGCCTGACAGCAGAGGGCGCTGTTTGACATGTTTTGCTGGAGTCTAGTTTGTCCTGCGTCGCCTTCAAATAGGATCTTTTCAGTTGCCTTGGCAGCTTTTGGCCATACTACCCTGAAAACGCCTGATCTCGGAAGCTAAGCAGGGGAGGGCCTGGTTAGTACTTGGATGGGAGACCGCCTGGGAATACCAGGTGCTGTAAGCTTTTTATGGTTTTTGCTCTAGCCTGACAGCAGAGGGCGCTGTTTGACACTTTTTGCTGGATCTAGTTTGGCCTGCGTCGCCTTCAAATAAGATCTTTTCAGTTGTCCTGGCAGCTTACGGCCATACCACCCTGAAAACGCTTGATCTCGTCCGATCTCGGAAGCTAAGCAGGGGCGGGCCTGGTTAGTACTTGGATGGGAGACCGCCTGGGAATACCAGGTGCTGTAAGCTTTTTATGGTTTCTGCTCTTGCCTGACAGCAGAGGGCGCTGTTTGACACCTTTTGCTGGAGTCTAGTTTGGCCTGCGTCGCCTTCAAATAGGATCTTTTCAGTTGATGTGGCAGCTTACGGCCATACTACCCTGAAAACGCCCGATCTCGTCCGATCTCGGAAGCTAAGCAGGGGCGAGCCTGGTTAGTACTTGGATGGGAGACCGCCTGGGAATACCAGGTGCTGTAAGCTTTTCATGGTTTCTGCTCTTGCCTGACAGCACAGGGCGCTGTTTGACATGTTTTGCTGGAGTCTAGTTTGGCCTGCGTCACCTTCAAATAGGATCTTTTCAGTTGACCTGGCAGCTTATGGCCATACTACCCTGAAAACGCCCGATCTCGGAAGCTAAGCAGGGGCGGGCCTGGTTAGTACTTGGATGGGAGACCGCCTGGGAATACCAGGTGCTGTAAGCTTTTTATGGTTTCTGCTCTAGCCTGACAGCAGAGGGCGCTGTTTGACACTTTTTGCTGGATCTAGTTTGGCCTGCGTCGCCTTCAAATAAGATCTTTTCAGTTGTCCTGGCAGCTTACGGCCATACTACCCTGAAAACGCCCGATCTCGTCCGATCTCGGAAGCTAAGCAGGGGTGGGCCTGGTTAGTACTTGGATGGGAGACCGCCTGGCAATACCAGGTGCTGTAAGCCTTTTATGGTTTCTGCTCTTGCCTGACAGCAGAGGGCGCTGTTTGACACTTTTTGCTGGAGTCTAGTTTGGCCTGCGTCGCCTTCAAATAGGATCTTTTCATTTGCCCTGGCAGCTTACGGCCATACTACCCTGAAAACGCCCGATCTCGTCCGATCTCGGAAGCTAAGCAGGGGCGGGCCTGGTTAGTACTTGGATGGGAGACCGCCTGGGAATACCAGGTGCTGTAAGCTTTTTATGGTTTCTGCTCTTGCCTGACAGCAGAGGGCGCTGTTTGACACTTTTTGCTGGAGTCTAGTTTGGCCTGCGTCGCCTTCAAATAGGATCTTTACAGTTGCCCTGGCAGCTTACGGCCACACTACCCTGAAAACGCCTGATCTCGGAAGCTAAGCAGGGGAGGGCCTGGTTAGTACTTGGATGGGAGACCGCCTGGGAATACCAGGTGCTGTAAGCTTTTTATGGTTTCTGCTCTAGCCTGACAGCAGAGGGCGCTGTTTGACACTTTTTGCTGGATCTAGTTTGGCCTGCGTCGCCTTCAAATAAGATCTTTTCAGTTGTCCTGGCAGCTTACGGCCATACCACCCTGAAAACGCCTGATCTCGTCCGATCTCGGAAGCTAAGCAGGGGCGGGCCTGGTTAGTACTTGGATGGGAGACCGCCTGGGAATACCAGGTGCTGTAAGCTTTTCATGGTTTCTGCTCTTGCCTGACAGCAGAGGGCGCTGTTTGACACTTTTTGCTGGAGTCTAGTTTGGCCTGCGTCTTCTTCAAATAGGATCTTTTCAGTTGCCCTGGCAGCTTACGGCCATACTACCCTGAAAACGCCCGATCTCGTCCGATCTCGGAAGCTAAACAGGGGTGGGCCTGGTTAGTACTTGGATGGGAGACCGCCTGGCAATACCAGGTGCTGTAAGCCTTTTATGGTTTCTGCTCTTGCCTGACAGCAGAGGGCGCTGTTTGACACTTTTTGCTGGAGTCTAGTTTGGCCTGCGTCGCCTTCAAATAGGATCTTTTCATTTGCCCTGGCAGCTTACGGCCATACTACCCTGAAAACGCCCGATCTCGTCCGATCTCGGAAGCTAAGCAGGGGCGGGCCTGGTTAGTACTTGGATGGGAGACCGCCTGGGAATACCAGGTGCTGTACGCTTTTTATGGTTTCTGCTCTTGCCTGACAGCAGAGGGCGCTGTTTGACACTTTTTGCTGGAGTCTAGTTTGTCCTGCGTCGCCTTCAAATAGGATCTTTTCAGTTGCCTTGGCAGCTTTTGGCCATACTACCCTGAAAACGCCCAATCTCGGAAGCTAAGCAGGGGCGGGCCTGGTTATACTTGGATGGGAGACCGCCTGGGAATACCAGGTGCTGTAAGCTTTTTATGGTTTCTGCTCTTGCCTGACAGCAGAGGGCGCTGTTTGACATGTTTTGCTGGAGTCTAGTTTGGCCTGCGTCACCTTCAAATAGGATTTTTTCAGTTGACCTGGCAGCTTACGGCCATACTACCTTGAAAACGCCCGATCTCGTCCGATCTCGGAAGCTAAGCACGGGCGGGCCTGGTTAGTACTTGAATGGGAGACCGCCTGGGAATACCAGGTGCTGTAAGCTTTTTATGGTTTCTGCTCTTGCCTAACAGCAGAGGGCGCTGTTTGACACTTTTTGCTGGAGTCTAGTTTGGCCTGCGTCGCCTTCAAATAGGATCTTTTCAGTTGCCCTGGCAGCTTACGGCCATACTACCCTGAAAACGCCCGGTCTTGTCCGATCTCGGAAGCTAAGCAGGGGCGGGCCTGGTTAGTACTTGGATGGGAGACCGCCTGGGAATACCAGGTGCTGTAAGCTTTTTATGGTTTCTGCTCTTGCCTGACAGCAGAGGGCGCTGTTTGACACTTTTTGCTGGAGTCTAGTTTGGCCTGCGTCTTCTTCAAATAGGATCTTTTCAGTTGACCTGGCAGCTTATGGCCATACTACCCTGAAAACGCCCGATCTCGTCCGATCTCGGAAGCTAAGCAGGGGTGGGCCTGGTTAGTACTTGGATGGGAGACCGCCTGGGAATACCAGGTGCTGTAAGCTTTTTATGGTTTCTGCTCTAGCCTGACAGCAGAGGGCGCTGTTTGACACTTTTTGCTGGATCTAGTTTGGCCTGCGTCGCCTTCAAATAAGATCTTTTCAGTTGTCCTGGCAGCTTACGGCCATACTACCCTGAAAACGCCCGATCTCGTCCGATCTCGGAAGCTAAGCAGGGGCGGGCCTGGTTAGTACTTGGATGGGAGACCGCCTGGGAATACCAGGTGCTGTAAGCTTTTTATGGTTTCTGCTCTTGCCTGACAGCAGAGGGCGCTGTTTGACACTTTTTGCTGGAGTCTAGTTTGGCCTGCGTCGCCTTCAAATAGGATCTTTTCAGTTGTCCTGGCAGCTTACGGCCATACTACCCTGAAAACGCCCGATCTCTTCCGATCTTGGAAGCTAAGCAGGGGCGGGCCTGGTTAGTACTTGGACGGGAGACCGCCTGGGAATACCAGGTGCTGTAAGCTTTTTATGGTTTCTGCTCTTGCCTGACAGCAGAGGGCGCTGTTTGACACTTTTTGCTGGAGTCTAGTTTGGCCTGCGTCGCCTTCAAATAGGATCTTTTCAGTTGATGTGGCAGCTTACGGCCATACTACCCTGAAAACGCCCGATCTCGTCCGATCTCGGAAGCTAAGCAGGGGCGGGCCTGGTTAGTACTTGGATGGGAGACCGCCTGGGAATACCAGGTGCTGTAAGCTTTTTATGGTTTCTGCTCTTGCCTGACAGCAGAGGGCGCTGTTTGACACTTTTTGCTGGAGTCTAGTTTGGCCTGCGTCGCCTTCAAATAGGATCTTTACAGTTGCCCTGGCAGCTTACGGCCACACTACCCTGAAAACGCCTGATCTCGGAAGCTAAGCAGGGGAGGGCCTGGTTAGTACTTGGATGGGAGACCGCCTGGGAATACCAGGTGCTGTAAGCTTTTTATGGTTTCTGCTCTAGCCTGACAGCAGAGGGCGCTGTTTGACACTTTTTGCTGGATCTAGTTTGGCCTGCGTCGCCTTCAAATAAGATCTTTTCAGTTGTCCTGGCAGCTTACGGCCATACCACCCTGAAAACGCCTGATCTCGTCCGATCTCGGAAGCTAAGCAGGGGCGGGCCTGGTTAGTACTTGGATGGGAGACCGCCTGGGAATACCAGGTGCTGTAAGCTTTTCATGGTTTCTGCTCTTGCCTGACAGCAGAGGGCGCTGTTTGACACTTTTTGCTGGAGTCTAGTTTGGCCTGCGTCTTCTTCAAATAGGATCTTTTCAGTTGCCCTGGCAGCTTACGGCCATACTACCCTGAAAACGCCCGATCTCGTCCGATCTCGGAAGCTAAGCAGGGGCGGGACTGGTTAGTACTTGGATGGGAGACCGCCTGGGAATACCAGGTGCTGTAAGCTTTTCATGGTTTCTGCTCTTGCCTGACAGCAGAGGGCGCTGTTTGACATGTTTTGCTGGAGTCTAGTTTGGCCTGCGTCACCTTCAAATAGGATCTTTTCAGTTGACCTGGCAGCTTACGGCCATACTACCCTGAAAACGCCCGATCTCGTCCGATCTCGGAAGCTAAGCAGGGGCGGGCCTGGTTAGTACTTGGATGGGAGACCGCCTGGGAATACCAGGTGCTGTACGCTTTTTATGGTTTCTGCTCTTGCCTGACAGCAGAGGGCGCTGTTTGACACTTTTTGCTGGAGTCTAGTTTGTCCTGCGTCGCCTTCAAATAGGATCTTTTCAGTTGCCTTGGCAGCTTTTGGCCATACTACCCTGAAAACGCCCGATCTCGGAAGCTAAGCAGGGGCGGGCCTGGTTAGTACTTGGATGGGAGACCGCCTGGGAATACCAGGTGCTGTAAGCTTTTTATGGTTTCTGCTCTTGCCTGACAGCAGAGGGCGCTGTTTGACACTTTTTGCTGGAGTCTAGTTTGGCCTGCGTCGCCTTCAAATAGGATCTTTTCAGTTGTCCTGGCAGCTTACGGCCATACTACCCTGAAAACGCCCGATCTCTTCCGATCTCGGAAGCTAAGCAGGGGCGGGCCTGGTTAGTACTTGGATGGGAGACCGCCTGGGAATACCAGGTGCTGTAAGCTTTTTATGGTTTCTGCTCTTGCCTGACAGCAGAGGGCGCTGTTTGACACTTTTTGCTGGAGTCTAGTTTGGCCTGCGTCGCCTTCAAATAGGATCTTTTCAGTTGATGTGGCAGCTTACGGCCATACTACCCTGAAAACGCCCGATCTCGTCCGATCTCGGAAGCTAAGCAGGGGCGGGCCTGGTTAGTACTTGGATGGGAGACCGCCTGGGAATACCAGGTGCTGTAAGCTTTTTATGGTTTCTGCTCTTGCCTGACAGCAGAGGGCGCTGTTTGACACTTTTTGCTGGAGTCTAGTTTGGCCTGCGTCGCGTTCAAATAGGATCTTTACAGTTGCCCTGGCAGCTTACGGCCACACTACCCTGAAAACGCCTGATCTCGGAAGCTAAGCAGGGGAGGGCCTGGTTAGTACTTGGATGGGAGACCGCCTGGGAATACCAGGTGCTGTAAGCTTTTTATGGTTTCTGCTCTAGCCTGACAGCAGAGGGCGCTGTTTGACACTTTTTGCTGGATCTAGTTTGGCCTGCGTCGCCTTCAAATAAGATCTTTTCAGTTGTCCTGGCAGCTTACGGCCATACCACCCTGAAAACGCCTGATCTCGTCCGATCTCGGAAGCTAAGCAGGGGCGGGCCTGGTTAGTACTTGGATGGGAGACCGCCTGGGACTACCAGGTGCTGTAAGCTTTTCATGGTTTCTGCTCTTGCCTGACAGCAGAGGGCGCTGTTTGACACTTTTTGCTGGAGTCTAGTTTGGCCTGCGTCTTCTTCAAATAGGATCTTTTCAGTTGCCCTGGCAGCTTACGGCCATACTACCCTGAAAACGCCCGATCTCGTCCGATCTCGGAAGCTAAGCAGGGGCGGGACTGGTTAGTACTTGGATGGGAGACCGCCTGGGAATACCAGGTGCTGTAAGCTTTTCATGGTTTCTGCTCTTGCCTGACAGCAGAGGGCGCTGTTTGACATGTTTTGCTGGAGTCTAGTTTGGCCTGCGTCACCTTCAAATAGGATCTTTTCAGTTGACCTGGCAGCTTACGGCCATACTACCCTGAAAACGCCCGATCTCGTCCGATCTCGGAAGCTAAGCAGGGGCGGGCCTGGTTAGTACTTGGATGGGAGACCGCCTGGGAATACCAGGTGCTGTACGCTTTTTATGGTTTCTGCTCTTGCCTGACAGCAGAGGGCGCTGTTTGACACTTTTTGCTGGAGTCTAGTTTGTCCTGCGTCGCCTTCAAATAGGATCTTTTCAGTTGCCTTGGCAGCTTTTGGCCATACTACCCTGAAAACGCCCGATCTCGGAAGCTAAGCAGGGGCGGGCCTGGTTAGTACTTGGATGGGAGACCGCCTGGGAATACCAGGTGCTGTAAGCTTTTTATGGTTTCTGCTCTTGCCTGACAGCAGAGGGCGCTGTTTGACATGTTTTGCTGGAGTCGAGTTTGGCCTGCGTCACCTTCAAATAGGATTTTTTCAGTTGACCTGGCAGCTTACGGCCATACTACCTTGAAAACGCCCGATCTCGTCCGATCTCGGAAGCTAAGCACGGGCGGGCCTGGTTAGTACTTGAATGGGAGACCGCCTGGGAATACCAGGTGCTGTAAGCTTTTTATGGTTTCTGCTCTTGCCTGACAGCAGAGGGCGCTGTTTGACACTTTTTGCTGGAGTCTAGTTTGGCCTGCGTCTTCTTCAAATAGGATCTTTTCAGTTGACCTGGCAGCTTATGGCCATACTACCCTGAAAACGCCCGATCTCGTCCGATCTCGGAAGCTAAGCAGGGGTGGGCCTGGTTAGTACTTGGATGGGAGACCGCCTGGGAATACCAGGTGCTGTAAGCTTTTTATGGTTTCTGCTCTAGCCTGACAGCAGAGGGCGCTGTTTGACACTTTTTGCTGGATCTAGTTTGGCCTGCGTCGCCTTCAAATAAGATCTTTTCAGTTGTCCTGGCAGCTTACGGCCATACTACCCTGAAAACGCCCGATCTCGTCCGATCTCGGAAGCTAAGCAGGGGCGGGCCTGGTTAGTACTTGGATGGGAGACCGCCTGGGAATACCAGGTGCTGTAAGCTTTTTATGGTTTCTGCTCTTGCCTGACAGCAGAGGGCGCTGTTTGACACTTTTTGCTGGAGTCTAGTTTGGCCTGCGTCGCCTTCAAATAGGATCTTTTCAGTTGTCCTGTCAGCTTACGGCCATACTACCCTGAAAACGCCCGATCTCTTCCGATCTCGGAAGCTAAGCAGGGGCGGGCCTGGTTAGTACTTGGATGGGAGACCGCCTGGGAATACCAGGTGCTGTAAGCTTTTTATGGTTTCTGCTCTTGCCTGACAGCAGAGGGCGCTGTTTGACACTTTTTGCTGGAGTCTAGTTTGGCCTGCGTCGCCTTCAAATAGGATCTTTTCAGTTGATGTGGCAGCTTACGGCCATACTACCCTGAAAACGCCCGATCTCGTCCGATCTCGGAAGCTAAGCAGGGGCGGGCCTGGTTAGTACTTGGATGGGAGACCGCCTGGGAATACCAGGTGCTGTAAGCTTTTTATGGTTTCTGCTCTTGCCTGACAGCAGAGGGCGCTGTTTGACACTTTTTGCTGGAGTCTAGTTTGGCCTGCGTCGCGTTCAAATAGGATCTTTACAGTTGCCCTGGCAGCTTACGGCCACACTACCCTGAAAACGCCTGATCTCGTCCGATCTCGGAAGCTAAGCAGGGGCGGGCCTGGTTAGTACTTGGATGGGAGACCGCCTGGGACTACCAGGTGCTGTAAGCTTTTCATGGTTTCTGCTCTTGCCTGACAGCAGAGGGCGCTGTTTGACACTTTTTGCTGGAGTCTAGTTTGGCCTGCGTCTTCTTCAAATAGGATCTTTTCAGTTGCCCTGGCAGCTTACGGCCATACTACCCTGAAAACGCCCGATCTCGTCCGATCTCGGAAGCTAAGCAGGGGCGGGACTGGTTAGTACTTGGATGGGAGACCGCCTGGGAATACCAGGTGCTGTAAGCTTTTCATGGTTTCTGCTCTTGCCTGACAGCAGAGGGCGCTGTTTGACATGTTTTGCTGGAGTCTAGTTTGGCCTGCGTCACCTTCAAATAGGATCTTTTCAGTTGACCTGGCAGCTTACGGCCATACTACCCTGAAAACGCCCGATCTCGTCCGATCTCGGAAGCTAAGCAGGGGCGGGCCTGGTTAGTACTTGGATGGGAGACCGCCTGGGAATACCAGGTGCTGTACGCTTTTTATGGTTTCTGCTCTTGCCTGACAGCAGAGGGCGCTGTTTGACACTTTTTGCTGGAGTCTAGTTTGTCCTGCGTCGCCTTCAAATAGGATCTTTTCAGTTGCCTTGGCAGCTTTTGGCCATACTACCCTGAAAACGCCCGATCTCGGAAGCTAAGCAGGGGCGGGCCTGGTTAGTACTTGGATGGGAGACCGCCTGGGAATACCAGGTGCTGTAAGCTTTTTATGGTTTCTGCTCTTGCCTGACAGCAGAGGGCGCTGTTTGACATGTTTTGCTGGAGTCGAGTTTGGCCTGCGTCACCTTCAAATAGGATTTTTTCAGTTGACCTGGCAGCTTACGGCCATACTACCTTGAAAACGCCCGATCTCGTCCGATCTCGGAAGCTAAGCACGGGCGGGCCTGGTTAGTACTTGAATGGGAGACCGCCTGGGAATACCAGGTGCTGTAAGCTTTTTATGGTTTCTGCTCTTGCCTGACAGCAGAGGGCGCTGTTTGACACTTTTTGCTGGAGTCTAGTTTGGCCTGCGTCGCCTTCAAATAGGATCTTTTCAGTTGATGTGGCAGCTTACGGCCATACTACCCTGAAAACGCCCGATCTCGTCCGATCTCGGAAGCTAAGCAGGGGCGGGCCTGGTTAGTACTTGGATGGGAGACCGCCTGGGAATACCAGGTGCTGTAAGCTTTTTATGGTTTCTGCTCTTGCCTGACAGCAGAGGGCGCTGTTTGACACTTTTTGCTGGAGTCTAGTTTGGCCTGCGTCGCCTTCAAATAGGATCTTTACAGTTGCCCAGGCAGCTTACGGCCACACTACCCTGAAAACGCCTGATCTCGGAAGCTAAGCAGGGGAGGGCCTGGTTAGTACTTGGATGGGAGACCGCCTGGGAATACCAGGTGCTGTAAGCTTTTTATGGTTTCTGCTCTAGCCTGACAGCAGAGGGCGCTGTTTGACATGTTTTGCTGGAGTCTAGTTTGTCCTGCGTCGCCTTCAAATAGGATCTTTTCAGTTGCCTTGGCAGCTTTTGGCCATACTACCCTGAAAACGCCTGATCTCGGAAGCTAAGCAGGGGAGGGCCTGGTTAGTACTTGGATGGGAGACCGCCTGGGAATACCAGGTGCTGTAAGCTTTTTATGGTTTTTGCTCTAGCCTGACAGCAGAGGGCGCTGTTTGACACTTTTTGCTGGATCTAGTTTGGCCTGCGTCGCCTTCAAATAAGATCTTTTCAGTTGTCCTGGCAGCTTACGGCCATACCACCCTGAAAACGCCTGATCTCGTCCGATCTCGGAAGCTAAGCAGGGGCGGGCCTGGTTAGTACTTGGATGGGAGACCGCCTGGGAATACCAGGTGCTGTAAGCTTTTTATGGTTTCTGCTCTTGCCTGACAGCAGAGGGCGCTGTTTGACACCTTTTGCTGGAGTCTAGTTTGGCCTGCGTCGCCTTCAAATAGGATCTTTTCAGTTGATGTGGCAGCTTACGGCCATACTACCCTGAAAACGCCCGATCTCGTCCGATCTCGGAAGCTAAGCAGGGGCGAGCCTGGTTAGTACTTGGATGGGAGACCGCCTGGGAATACCAGGTGCTGTAAGCTTTTCATGGTTTCTGCTCTTGCCTGACAGCAGAGGGCGCTGTTTGACATGTTTTGCTGGAGTCTAGTTTGGCCTGCGTCACCTTCAAATAGGATCTTTTCAGTTGACCTGGCAGCTTACGGCCATACTACCCTGAAAACGCCCGATCTCGGAAGCTAAGCAGGGGCGGGCCTGGTTAGTACTTGGATGGGAGACCGCCTGGGAATACCAGGTGCTGTAAGCTTTTTATGGTTTCTGCTCTAGCCTGACAGCAGAGGGCGCTGTTTGACACTTTTTGCTGGATCTAGTTTGGCCTGCGTCGCCTTCAAATAAGATCTTTTCAGTTGTCCTGGCAGCTTACGGCCATACTACCCTGAAAACGCCCGATCTCGTCCGATCTCGGAAGCTAAGCAGGGGTGGGCCTGGTTAGTACTTGGATGGGAGACCGCCTGGCAATACCAGGTGCTGTAAGCCTTTTATGGTTTCTGCTCTTGCCTGACAGCAGAGGGCGCTGTTTGACACTTTTTGCTGGAGTCTAGTTTGGCCTGCGTCGCCTTCAAATAGGATCTTTTCATTTGCCCTGGCAGCTTACGGCCATACTACCCTGAAAACGCCCGATCTCGTCCGATCTCGGAAGCTAAGCAGGGGCGGGCCTGGTTAGTACTTGGATGGGAGACCGCCTGGGAATACCAGGTGCTGTACGCTTTTTATGGTTTCTGCTCTTGCCTGACAGCAGAGGGCGCTGTTTGACACTTTTTGCTGGAGTCTAGTTTGTCCTGCGTCGCCTTCAAATAGGATCTTTTCAGTTGCCTTGGCAGCTTTTGGCCATACTACCCTGAAAACGCCCGATCTCGGAAGCTAAGCAGGGGCGGGCCTGGTTATACTTGGATGGGAGACCGCCTGGGAATACCAGGTGCTGTAAGCTTTTTATGGTTTCTGCTCTTGCCTGACAGCAGAGGGCGCTGTTTGACATGTTTTGCTGGAGTCTAGTTTGGCCTGCGTCACCTTCAAATAGGATTTTTTCAGTTGACCTGGCAGCTTACGGCCATACTACCTTGAAAACGCCCGATCTCGTCCGATCTCGGAAGCTAAGCACGGGCGGGCCTGGTTAGTACTTGAATGGGAGACCGCCTGGGAATACCAGGTGCTGTAAGCTTTTTATGGTTTCTGCTCTTGCCTAACAGCAGAGGGCGCTGTTTGACACTTTTTGCTGGAGTCTAGTTTGGCCTGCGTCGCCTTCAAATAGGATCTTTTCAGTTGCCCTGGCAGCTTACGGCCATACTACCCTGAAAACGCCCGGTCTTGTCCGATCTCGGAAGCTAAGCAGCGGCGGGCCTGGTTAGTACTTGGATGGGAGACCGCCTGGGAATACCAGGTGCTGTAAGCTTTTTATGGTTTCTGCTCTTGCCTGACAGCAGAGGGCGCTGTTTGACACTTTTTGCTGGAGTCTAGTTTGGCCTGCGTCTTCTTCAAATAGGATCTTTTCAGTTGACCTGGCAGCTTATGGCCATACTACCCTGAAAACGCCCGATCTCGTCCGATCTCGGAAGCTAAGCAGGGGTGGGCCTGGTTAGTACTTGGATGGGAGACCGCCTGGGAATACCAGGTGCTGTAAGCTTTTTATGGTTTCTGCTCTAGCCTGACAGCAGAGGGCGCTGTTTGACACTTTTTGCTGGATCTAGTTTGGCCTGCGTCGCCTTCAAATAAGATCTTTTCAGTTGTCCTGGCAGCTTACGGCCATACTACCCTGAAAACGCCCGATCTCGTCCGATCTCGGAAGCTAAGCAGGGGCGGGCCTGGTTAGTACTTGGATGGGAGACCGCCTGGGAATACCAGGTGCTGTAAGCTTTTTATGGTTTCTGCTCTTGCCTGACAGCAGAGGGCGCTGTTTGACACTTTTTGCTGGAGTCTAGTTTGGCCTGCGTCGCCTTCAAATAGGATCTTTTCAGTTGTCCTGGCAGCTTACGGCCATACTACCCTGAAAACGCCCGATCTCTTCCGATCTCGGAAGCTAAGCAGGGGCGGGCCTGGTTAGTACTTGGATGGGAGACCGCCTGGGAATACCAGGTGCTGTAAGCTTTTTATGGTTTCTGCTCTTGCCTGACAGCAGAGGGCGCTGTTTGACACTTTTTGCTGGAGTCTAGTTTGGCCTGCGTCGCCTTCAAATAGGATCTTTTCAGTTGATGTGGCAGCTTACGGCCATACTACCCTGAAAACGCCCGATCTCGTCCGATCTCGGAAGCTAAGCAGGGGCGGGCCTGGTTAGTACTTGGATGGGAGACCGCCTGGGAATACCAGGTGCTGTAAGCTTTTTATGGTTTCTGCTCTTGCCTGACAGCAGAGGGCGCTGTTTGACACTTTTTGCTGGAGTCTAGTTTGGCCTGCGTCGCCTTCAAATAGGATCTTTACAGTTGCCCTGGCAGCTTACGGCCACACTACCCTGAAAACGCCTGATCTCGGAAGCTAAGCAGGGGAGGGCCTGGTTAGTACTTGGATGGGAGACCGCCTGGGAATACCAGGTGCTGTAAGCTTTTTATGGTTTCTGCTCTAGCCTGACAGCAGAGGGCGCTGTTTGACACTTTTTGCTGGATCTAGTTTGGCCTGCGTCGCCTTCAAATAAGATCTTTTCAGTTGTCCTGGCAGCTTACGGCCATACCACCCTGAAAACGCCTGATCTCGTCCGATCTCGGAAGCTAAGCAGGGGCGGGCCTGGTTAGTACTTGGATGGGAGACCGCCTGGGAATACCAGGTGCTGTAAGCTTTTCATGGTTTCTGCTCTTGCCTGACAGCAGAGGGCGCTGTTTGACACTTTTTGCTGGAGTCTAGTTTGGCCTGCGTCTTCTTCAAATAGGATCTTTTCAGTTGCCCTGGCAGCTTACGGCCATACTACCCTGAAAACGCCCGATCTCGTCCGATCTCGGAAGCTAAGCAGGGGCGGGACTGGTTAGTACTTGGATGGGAGACCGCCTGGGAATACCAGGTGCTGTAAGCTTTTCATGGTTTCTGCTCTTGCCTGACAGCAGAGGGCGCTGTTTGACATGTTTTGCTGGAGTCTAGTTTGGCCTGCGTCACCTTCAAATAGGATCTTTTCAGTTGACCTGGCAGCTTACGGCCATACTACCCTGAAAACGCCCCATCTCGTCCGATCTCGGAAGCTAAGCAGGGGCGGGCCTGGTTAGTACTTGGATGGGAGACCGCCTGGGAATACCAGGTGCTGTACGCTTTTTATGGTTTCTGCTCTTGCCTGACAGCAGAGGGCGCTGTTTGACACTTTTTGCTGGAGTCTAGTTTGTCCTGCGTCGCCTTCAAATAGGATCTTTTCAGTTGCCTTGGCAGCTTTTGGCCATACTACCCTGAAAACGCCCGATCTCGGAAGCTAAGCAGGGGCGGGCCTGATTAGTACTTGGATGGGAGACCGCCTGGGAATACCAGGTGCTGTAAGCTTTTTATGGTTTCTGCTCTTGCCTGACAGCAGAGGGCGCTGTTTGCCACTTTTTTCTGGAGTCTAGTTTGGCCTGCATCGCCTTCAAATAGGACATTTTCAGTTGCCCTGGCAGCTTACGGCCATACTACCCTGAAAAAGCCCGATCTCGTCCGATCTCGGAAGCTAAGCAGGGACGGGCCTGGTTAGTACTTGGATGGGAGACCGCCTGGGAATACCAGGTGCTGTAAGCTTTTTATGGTTTCTGCTCTTGCCTGACAGCAGAGGGCGCTGTTCGACACTTTTTGCTGGAGTCTAGTTTGGCCTGCGTCTTCTTCAAATAGGATCTTTTCAGTTGACCTGGCAGCTTATGGCCATACTACACTGAAAACGCCCGATCTCGTCCGATCTCGGAAGCTAAGCAGGGGCGGGCCTGGTTAGTACTTGGATGGGAGACCGCCTGGGAATACCAGGTGCTGTAAGCTTTTTATGGTTTCTGCTCTAGCCTGACAGCAGAGGGCGCTGTTTGACACTTTCTGCTGGATCTAGTTTGGCCTGCGTCGCCTTCAAATAAGATCTTTTCAGTTGTCCTGGCAGCTTACGGCCACACCACCCTGAAAACGCCTGATCTCGTCCGATCTCGGAAGCTAAGCAGGGGCGGGCCTGGTTAGTACTTGGATGGGAGACCGCCTGGGAATACCAGGTGCTGTAAGCTTTTTTTGGTTTCTGCTCTTGCCTGACAGCAGAGGGCGCTGTTTGACACTTTTTGCTGGAATCTAGTTTGGCCTGCGTCGCCTTCAAATAGGATCTTTTCAGTTGATGTGGCAGCTTACGGCCATATTACCCTGAAAACGCCCGATCTCGTCCGATCTCGGAAGCTAAGCAGGGGCGGGCCTGGTTAGTACTTGGATGGGAGACCGCCTGGGAATACCAGGTGCTGTAAGCTTTTTATGGTTTCTGCTCTAGCCTGACAGCAGAGGGCGCTGTTTGACACTTTTTGCTGGATCTAGTTTGGCCTGCGTCGCCTTCAAATAAGATCTTTTCAGTTGTCCTGGCAGCTTACGGCCATACCACCCTGAAAACGCCTGATCTCGTCCGATCTCGGAAGCTAAGCAGGGGCGGGCCTGGTTAGTACTTGGATGGGAGACCGCCTGGGAATACCAGGTGCTGTAAGCTTTTTATGGTTTCTGCTCTTGCCTGACAGCAGAGGGCGCTGTTTGACACTTTTTGCTGGAGTCTAGTTTGGCCTGCGTCGCCTTCAAATAGGATCTTTTCAGTCGCCCTTGCAGCTTACGGCCATACTACCCTGAAAACGCCCGATCTCGTCCGATCTCGGAAGCTAAGCAGGGGCGGTCCTGGTTAGTACTTGGATGGGAGACCGCCTGGGATTACCAGGTGCTGTAAGCTTTTTATGGTTTCTGCTCTTGCCTGACAGCAGAGGGCGCTGTTTGACACTTTTTGCTGGAGTCTAGTTTGGCCTGCGTCTTCTTCAAATAGGATCTTTTCAGTTGTCCTGGCAGCTTACGGCCATACTACCCTGAAAACGCCCGATCTCGGAAGCTAAGCAGGGGCGGGCCTGGTTAGTACTTGGATGGGAGACCGCCTGGGAATACCAGGTGCTGTAAGCTTTTCATGGTTTCTGCTCTTGCCTGACAGCAGAGGGCGCTGTTTGACATGTTTTGCTGGAGTCTAGTTTGGCCTGCGTCACCTTCAAATAGGATCTTTTCAGTTGACCTGGCAGCTTACGGCCATACTACCCTGAAAACGCCCGATCTCGTCCGATCTCGGAAGCTAAGCAGGGGCGGGCCTGGTTAGTACTTGGATGGGAGACCGTCTGGGAATACCAGGTGCTGTACGCTTTTTATGGTTTCTGCTCTTGCCTGACAGCAGAGGGCGCTGTTTGACACTTTTTGCTGGAGTCTAGTTTGTCCTGCGTCGCCTTCAAATAGGATCTTTTCAGTTGCCTTGGCAGCTTTTGGCCATACTACCCTGAAAACGCCCGATCTCGGAAGCTAAGCAGGGGCGGGCCTGGTTAGTACTTGGATGGGAGACCGCCTGGGAATACCAGGTGCTGTAAGCTTTTTATGGTTTCTGCTCTTGCCTGACAGCAGAGGGCGCTGTTTGACATGTTTTGCTGGAGTCGAGTTTGGCCTGCGTCACCTTCAAATAGGATTTTTTCAGTTGACCTGGCAGCTTACGGCCATACTACCTTGAAAACGCCCGATCTCGTCCGATCTCGGAAGCTAAGCACGGGCGGGCCTGGTTAGTACTTGAATGGGAGACCGCCTGGGAATACCAGGTGCTGTAAGCTTTTTATGGTTTCTGCTCTTGCCTGACAGCAGAGGGCGCTGTTTGACACTTTTTGCTGGAGTCTAGTTTGGCCTGCGTCTTCTTCAAATAGGATCTTTTCAGTTGACCTGGCAGCTTATGGCCATACTACCCTGAAAACGCCCGATCTCGTCCGATCTCGGAAGCTAAGCAGGGGTGGGCCTGGTTAGTACTTGGATGGGAGACCGCCTGGGAATACCAGGTGCTGTAAGCTTTTTATGGTTTCTGCTCTAGCCTGACAGCAGAGGGCGCTGTTTGACACTTTTTGCTGGATCTAGTTTGGCCTGCGTCGCCTTCAAATAAGATCTTTTCAGTTGTCCTGGCAGCTTACGGCCATACTACCCTGAAAACGCCCGATCTCGTCCGATCTCGGAAGCTAAGCAGGGGCGGGCCTGGTTAGTACTTGGATGGGAGACCGCCTGGGAATACCAGGTGCTGTAAGCTTTTTATGGTTTCTGCTCTTGCCTGACAGCAGAGGGCGCTGTTTGACACTTTTTGCTGGAGTCTAGTTTGGCCTGCGTCGCCTTCAAATAGGATCTTTTCAGTTGTCCTGGCAGCTTACGGCCATACTACCCTGAAAACGCCCGATCTCTTCCGATCTCGGAAGCTAAGCAGGGGCGGGCCTGGTTAGTACTTGGATGGGAGACCGCCTGGGAATACCAGGTGCTGTAAGCTTTTTATGGTTTCTGCTCTTGCCTGACAGCAGAGGGCGCTGTTTGACACTTTTTGCTGGAGTCTAGTTTGGCCTGCGTCGCCTTCAAATAGGATCTTTTCAGTTGATGTGGCAGCTTACGGCCATACTACCCTGAAAACGCCCGATCTCGTCCGATCTCGGAAGCTAAGCAGGGGCGGGCCTGGTTAGTACTTGGATGGGAGACCGCCTGGGAATACCAGGTGCTGTAAGCTTTTTATGGTTTCTGCTCTTGCCTGACAGCAGAGGGCGCTGTTTGACACTTTTTGCTGGAGTCTAGTTTGGCCTGCGTCGCGTTCAAATAGGATCTTTACAGTTGTTCTGGCAGCTTACGGCCACACTACCCTGAAAACGCCTGATCTCGGAAGCTAAGCAGGGGAGGGCCTGGTTAGTACTTGGATGGGAGACCGCCTGGGAATACCAGGTGCTGTAAGCTTTTTATGGTTTCTGCTCTAGCCTGACAGCAGAGGGCGCTGTTTGACACTTTTTGCTGGATCTAGTTTGGCCTGCGTCGCCTTCAAATAAGATCTTTTCAGTTGTCCTGGCAGCTTACGGCCATACCACCCTGAAAACGCCTGATCTCGTCCGATCTCGGAAGCTAAGCAGGGGCGGGCCTGGTTAGTACTTGGATGGGAGACCGCCTGGGACTACCAGGTGCTGTACGCTTTTTATGGTTTCTGCTCTTGCCTGACAGCAGAGGGCGCTGTTTGACACTTTTTGCTGGAGTCTAGTTTGTCCTGCGTCGCCTTCAAATAGGATCTTTTCAGTTGCCTTGGCAGCTTTTGGCCATACTACCCTGAAAACGCCCGATCTCGGAAGCTAAGCAGGGGCGGGCCTGGTTAGTACTTGGATGGGAGACCGCCTGGGAATACCAGGTGCTGTAAGCTTTTTATGGTTTCTGCTCTTGCCTGACAGCAGAGGGCGCTGTTTGACACTTTTTGCTGGAGTCTAGTTTGGCCTGCGTCGCCTTCAAATAGGATCTTTTCAGTTGTCCTGGCAGCTTACGGCCATACTACCCTGAAAACGCCCGATCTCTTCCGATCTCGGAAGCTAAGCAGGGGCGGGCCTGGTTAGTACTTGGATGGGAGACCGCCTGGGAATACCAGGTGCTGTAAGCTTTTTATGGTTTCTGCTCTTGCCTGACAGCAGAGGGCGCTGTTTGACACTTTTTGCTGGAGTCTAGTTTGGCCTGCGTCGCCTTCAAATAGGATCTTTTCAGTTGATGTGGCAGCTTACGGCCATACTACCCTGAAAACGCCCGATCTCGTCCGATCTCGGAAGCTAAGCAGGGGCGGGCCTGGTTAGTACTTGGATGGGAGACCGCCTGGGAATACCAGGTGCTGTAAGCTTTTTATGGTTTCTGCTCTTGCCTGACAGCAGAGGGCGCTGTTTGACACTTTTTGCTGGAGTCTAGTTTGGCCTGCGTCGCGTTCAAATAGGATCTTTACAGTTGCCCTGGCAGCTTACGGCCACACTACCCTGAAAACGCCTGATCTCGTCCGATCTCGGAAGCTAAGCAGGGGCGGGCCTGGTTAGTACTTGGATGGGAGACCGCCTGGGACTACCAGGTGCTGTAAGCTTTTCATGGTTTCTGCTCTTGCCTGACAGCAGAGGGCGCTGTTTGACACTTTTTGCTGGAGTCTAGTTTGGCCTGCGTCTTCTTCAAATAGGATCTTTTCAGTTGCCCTGGCAGCTTACGGCCATACTACCCTGAAAACGCCCGATCTCGTCCGATCTCGGAAGCTAAGCAGGGGCGGGACTGGTTAGTACTTGGATGGGAGACCGCCTGGGAATACCAGGTGCTGTAAGCTTTTCATGGTTTCTGCTCTTGCCTGACAGCAGAGGGCGCTGTTTGACATGTTTTGCTGGAGTCTAGTTTGGCCTGCGTCACCTTCAAATAGGATCTTTTCAGTTGACCTGGCAGCTTACGGCCATACTACCCTGAAAACGCCCGATCTCGTCCGATCTCGGAAGCTAAGCAGGGGCGGGCCTGGTTAGTACTTGGATGGGAGACCGCCTGGGAATACCAGGTGCTGTACGCTTTTTATGGTTTCTGCTCTTGCCTGACAGCAGAGGGCGCTGTTTGACACTTTTTGCTGGAGTCTAGTTTGTCCTGCGTCGCCTTCAAATAGGATCTTTTCAGTTGCCTTGGCAGCTTTTGGCCATACTACCCTGAAAACGCCCGATCTCGGAAGCTAAGCAGGGGCGGGCCTGGTTAGTACTTGGATGGGAGACCGCCTGGGAATACCAGGTGCTGTAAGCTTTTTATGGTTTCTGCTCTTGCCTGACAGCAGAGGGCGCTGTTTGACATGTTTTGCTGGAGTCGAGTTTGGCCTGCGTCACCTTCAAATAGGATTTTTTCAGTTGACCTGGCAGCTTACGGCCATACTACCTTGAAAACGCCCGATCTCGTCCGATCTCGGAAGCTAAGCACGGGCGGGCCTGGTTAGTACTTGAATGGGAGACCGCCTGGGAATACCAGGTGCTGTAAGCTTTTTATGGTTTCTGCTCTTGCCTGACAGCAGAGGGCGCTGTTTGACACTTTTTGCTGGAGTCTAGTTTGGCCTGCGTCGCCTTCAAATAGGATCTTTTCAGTTGATGTGGCAGCTTACGGCCATACTACCCTGAAAACGCCCGATCTCGTCCGATCTCGGAAGCTAAGCAGGGGCGGGCCTGGTTAGTACTTGGATGGGAGACCGCCTGGGAATACCAGGTGCTGTAAGCTTTTTATGGTTTCTGCTCTTGCCTGACAGCAGAGGGCGCTGTTTGACACTTTTTGCTGGAGTCTAGTTTGGCCTGCGTCGCCTTCAAATAGGATCTTTACAGTTGCCCAGGCAGCTTACGGCCACACTACCCTGAAAACGCCTGATCTCGGAAGCTAAGCAGGGGAGGGCCTGGTTAGTACTTGGATGGGAGACCGCCTGGGAATACCAGGTGCTGTAAGCTTTTTATGGTTTCTGCTCTAGCCTGACAGCAGAGGGCGCTGTTTGACATGTTTTGCTGGAGTCTAGTTTGTCCTGCGTCGCCTTCAAATAGGATCTTTTCAGTTGCCTTGGCAGCTTTTGGCCATACTACCCTGAAAACGCCTGATCTCGGAAGCTAAGCAGGGGAGGGCCTGGTTAGTACTTGGATGGGAGACCGCCTGGGAATACCAGGTGCTGTAAGCTTTTTATGGTTTTTGCTCTAGCCTGACAGCAGAGGGCGCTGTTTGACACTTTTTGCTGGATCTAGTTTGGCCTGCGTCGCCTTCAAATAAGATCTTTTCAGTTGTCCTGGCAGCTTACGGCCATACCACACTGAAAACGCCTGATCTCGTCCGATCTCGGAAGCTAAGCAGGGGCGGGCCTGGTTAGTACTTGGATGGGAGACCGCCTGGGAATACCAGGTGCTGTAAGCTTTTTATGGTTTCTGCTCTTGCCTGACAGCAGAGGGCGCTGTTTGACACCTTTTGCTGGAGTCTAGTTTGGCCTGCGTCGCCTTCAAATAGGATCTTTTCAGTTGATGTGGCAGCTTACGGCCATACTACCCTGAAAACGCCCGATCTCGTCCGATCTCGGAAGCTAAGCAGGGGCGAGCCTGGTTAGTACTTGGATGGGAGACCGCCTGGGAATACCAGGTGCTGTAAGCTTTTCATGGTTTCTGCTCTTGCCTGACAGCAGAGGGCGCTGTTTGACATGTTTTGCTGGAGTCTAGTTTGGCCTGCGTCACCTTCAAATAGGATCTTTTCAGTTGACCTGGCAGCTTACGGCCATACTACCCTGAAAACGCCCGATCTCGGAAGCTAAGCAGGGGCGGGCCTGGTTAGTACTTGGATGGGAGACCGCCTGGGAATACCAGGTGCTGTAAGCTTTTTATGGTTTCTGCTCTAGCCTGACAGCAGAGGGCGCTGTTTGACACTTTTTGCTGGATCTAGTTTGGCCTGCGTCGCCTTCAAATAAGATCTTTTCAGTTGTCCTGGCAGCTTACGGCCATACTACCCTGAAAACGCCCGATCTCGTCCGATCTCGGAAGCTAAGCAGGGGTGGGCCTGGTTAGTACTTGGATGGGAGACCGCCTGGCAATACCAGGTGCTGTAAGCCTTTTATGGTTTCTGCTCTTGCCTGACAGCAGAGGGCGCTGTTTGACACTTTTTGCTGGAGTCTAGTTTGGCCTGCGTCGCCTTCAAATAGGATCTTTTCATTTGCCCTGGCAGCTTACGGCCATACTACCCTGAAAACGCCCGATCTCGTCCGATCTCGGAAGCTAAGCAGGGGCGGGCCTGGTTAGTACTTGGATGGGAGACCGCCTGGGAATACCAGGTGCTGTACGCTTTTTATGGTTTCTGCTCTTGCCTGACAGCAGAGGGCGCTGTTTGACACTTTTTGCTGGAGTCTAGTTTGTCCTGCGTCGCCTTCAAATAGGATCTTTTCAGTTGCCTTGGCAGCTTTTGGCCATACTACCCTGAAAACGCCCGATCTCGGAAGCTAAGCAGGGGCGGGCCTGGTTATACTTGGATGGGAGACCGCCTGGGAATACCAGGTGCTGTAAGCTTTTTATGGTTTCTGCTCTTGCCTGACAGCAGAGGGCGCTGTTTGACATGTTTTGCTGGAGTCTAGTTTGGCCTGCGTCACCTTCAAATAGGATTTTTTCAGTTGACCTGGCAGCTTACGGCCATACTACCTTGAAAACGCCCGATCTCGTCCGATCTCGGAAGCTAAGCACGGGCGGGCCTGGTTAGTACTTGAATGGGAGACCGCCTGGGAATACCAGGTGCTGTAAGCTTTTTATGGTTTCTGCTCTTGCCTAACAGCAGAGGGCGCTGTTTGACACTTTTTGCTGGAGTCTAGTTTGGCCTGCGTCGCCTTCAAATAGGATCTTTTCAGTTGCCCTGGCAGCTTACGGCCATACTACCCTGAAAACGCCCGGTCTTGTCCGATCTCGGAAGCTAAGCAGCGGCGGGCCTGGTTAGTACTTGGATGGGAGACCGCCTGGGAATACCAGGTGCTGTAAGCTTTTTATGGTTTCTGCTCTTGCCTGACAGCAGAGGGCGCTGTTTGACACTTTTTGCTGGAGTCTAGTTTGGCCTGCGTCTTCTTCAAATAGGATCTTTTCAGTTGACCTGGCAGCTTATGGCCATACTACCCTGAAAACGCCCGATCTCGTCCGATCTCGGAAGCTAAGCAGGGGTGGGCCTGGTTAGTACTTGGATGGGAGACCGCCTGGGAATACCAGGTGCTGTAAGCTTTTTATGGTTTCTGCTCTAGCCTGACAGCAGAGGGCGCTGTTTGACACTTTTTGCTGGATCTAGTTTGGCCTGCGTCGCCTTCAAATAAGATCTTTTCAGTTGTCCTGGCAGCTTACGGCCATACTACCCTGAAAACGCCCGATCTCGTCCGATCTCGGAAGCTAAGCAGGGGCGGGCCTGGTTAGTACTTGGATGGGAGACCGCCTGGGAATACCAGGTGCTGTAAGCTTTTTATGGTTTCTGCTCTTGCCTGACAGCAGAGGGCGCTGTTTGACACTTTTTGCTGGAGTCTAGTTTGGCCTGCGTCGCCTTCAAATAGGATCTTTTCAGTTGTCCTGGCAGCTTACGGCCATACTACCCTGAAAACGCCCGATCTCTTCCGATCTCGGAAGCTAAGCAGGGGCGGGCCTGGTTAGTACTTGGATGGGAGACCGCCTGGGACTACCAGGTGCTGTAAGCTTTTCATGGTTTCTGCTCTTGCCTGACAGCAGAGGGCGCTGTTTGACACTTTTTGCTGGAGTCTAGTTTGGCCTGCGTCTTCTTCAAATAGGATCTTTTCAGTTGCCCTGGCAGCTTACGGCCATACTACCCTGAAAACGCCCGATCTCGTCCGATCTCGGAAGCTAAGCAGGGGCGGGACTGGTTAGTACTTGGATGGGAGACCGCCTGGGAATACCAGGTGCTGTAAGCTTTTCATGGTTTCTGCTCTTGCCTGACAGCAGAGGGCGCTGTTTGACATGTTTTGCTGGAGTCTAGTTTGGCCTGCGTCACCTTCAAATAGGATCTTTTCAGTTGACCTGGCAGCTTACGGCCATACTACCCTGAAAACGCCCGATCTCGTCCGATCTCGGAAGCTAAGCAGGGGCGGGCCTGGTTAGTACTTGGATGGGAGACCGCCTGGGAATACCAGGTGCTGTACGCTTTTTATGGTTTCTGCTCTTGCCTGACAGCAGAGGGCGCTGTTTGACACTTTTTGCTGGAGTCTAGTTTGTCCTGCGTCGCCTTCAAATAGGATCTTTTCAGTTGCCTTGGCAGCTTTTGGCCATACTACCCTGAAAACGCCCGATCTCGGAAGCTAAGCAGGGGCGGGCCTGGTTAGTACTTGGATGGGAGACCGCCTGGGAATACCAGGTGCTGTAAGCTTTTTATGGTTTCTGCTCTTGCCTGACAGCAGAGGGCGCTGTTTGACATGTTTTGCTGGAGTCGAGTTTGGCCTGCGTCACCTTCAAATAGGATTTTTTCAGTTGACCTGGCAGCTTACGGCCATACTACCTTGAAAACGCCCGATCTCGTCCGATCTCGGAAGCTAAGCACGGGCGGGCCTGGTTAGTACTTGAATGGGAGACCGCCTGGGAATACCAGGTGCTGTAAGCTTTTTATGGTTTCTGCTCTTGCCTGACAGCAGAGGGCGCTGTTTGACACTTTTTGCTGGAGTCTAGTTTGGCCTGCGTCTTCTTCAAATAGGATCTTTTCAGTTGACCTGGCAGCTTATGGCCATACTACCCTGAAAACGCCCGATCTCGTCCGATCTCGGAAGCTAAGCAGGGGTGGGCCTGGTTAGTACTTGGATGGGAGACCGCCTGGGAATACCAGGTGCTGTAAGCTTTTTATGGTTTCTGCTCTAGCCTGACAGCAGAGGGCGCTGTTTGACACTTTTTGCTGGATCTAGTTTGGCCTGCGTCGCCTTCAAATAAGATCTTTTCAGTTGTCCTGGCAGCTTACGGCCATACTACCCTGAAAACGCCCGATCTCGTCCGATCTCGGAAGCTAAGCAGGGGCGGGCCTGGTTAGTACTTGGATGGGAGACCGCCTGGGAATACCAGGTGCTGTAAGCTTTTTATGGTTTCTGCTCTTGCCTGACAGCAGAGGGCGCTGTTTGACACTTTTTGCTGGAGTCTAGTTTGGCCTGCGTCGCCTTCAAATAGGATCTTTTCAGTTGTCCTGGCAGCTTACGGCCATACTACCCTGAAAACGCCCGATCTCTTCCGATCTCGGAAGCTAAGCAGGGGCGGGCCTGGTTAGTACTTGGATGGGAGACCGCCTGGGAATACCAGGTGCTGTAAGCTTTTTATGGTTTCTGCTCTTGCCTGACAGCAGAGGGCGCTGTTTGACACTTTTTGCTGGAGTCTAGTTTGGCCTGCGTCGCCTTCAAATAGGATCTTTTCAGTTGATGTGGCAGCTTACGGCCATACTACCCTGAAAACGCCCGATCTCGTCCGATCTCGGAAGCTAAGCAGGGGCGGGCCTGGTTAGTACTTGGATGGGAGACCGCCTGGGAATACCAGGTGCTGTAAGCTTTTTATGGTTTCTGCTCTTGCCTGACAGCAGAGGGCGCTGTTTGACACTTTTTGCTGGAGTCTAGTTTGGCCTGCGTCGCGTTCAAATAGGATCTTTACAGTTGCCCTGGCAGCTTACGGCCACACTACCCTGAAAACGCCTGATCTCGGAAGCTAAGCAGGGGAGGGCCTGGTTAGTACTTGGATGGGAGACCGCCTGGGAATACCAGGTGCTGTAAGCTTTTTATGGTTTCTGCTCTAGCCTGACAGCAGAGGGCGCTGTTTGACACTTTTTGCTGGATCTAGTTTGGCCTGCGTCGCCTTCAAATAAGATCTTTTCAGTTGTCCTGGCAGCTTACGGCCATACCACCCTGAAAACGCCTGATCTCGTCCGATCTCGGAAGCTAAGCAGGGGCGGGCCTGGTTAGTACTTGGATGGGAGACCGCCTGGGACTACCAGGTGCTGTAAGCTTTTCATGGTTTCTGCTCTTGCCTGACAGCAGAGGGCGCTGTTTGACACTTTTTGCTGGAGTCTAGTTTGGCCTGCGTCTTCTTCAAATAGGATCTTTTCAGTTGCCCTGGCAGCTTACGGCCATACTACCCTGAAAACGCCCGATCTCGTCCGATCTCGGAAGCTAAGCAGGGGCGGGACTGGTTAGTACTTGGATGGGAGACCGCCTGGGAATACCAGGTGCTGTAAGCTTTTCATGGTTTCTGCTCTTGCCTGACAGCAGAGGGCGCTGTTTGACATGTTTTGCTGGAGTCTAGTTTGGCCTGCGTCACCTTCAAATAGGATCTTTTCAGTTGACCTGGCAGCTTACGGCCATACTACCCTGAAAACGCCCGATCTCGTCCGATCTCGGAAGCTAAGCAGGGGCGGGCCTGGTTAGTACTTGGATGGGAGACCGCCTGGGAATACCAGGTGCTGTACGCTTTTTATGGTTTCTGCTCTTGCCTGACAGCAGAGGGCGCTGTTTGACACTTTTTGCTGGAGTCTAGTTTGTCCTGCGTCGCCTTCAAATAGGATCTTTTCAGTTGCCTTGGCAGCTTTTGGCCATACTACCCTGAAAACGCCCGATCTCGGAAGCTAAGCAGGGGCGGGCCTGGTTAGTACTTGGATGGGAGACCGCCTGGGAATACCAGGTGCTGTAAGCTTTTTATGGTTTCTGCTCTTGCCTGACAGCAGAGGGCGCTGTTTGACATGTTTTGCTGGAGTCGAGTTTGGCCTGCGTCACCTTCAAATAGGATTTTTTCAGTTGACCTGGCAGCTTACGGCCATACTACCTTGAAAACGCCCGATCTCGTCCGATCTCGGAAGCTAAGCACGGGCGGGCCTGGTTAGTACTTGAATGGGAGACCGCCTGGGAATACCAGGTGCTGTAAGCTTTTTATGGTTTCTGCTCTTGCCTGACAGCAGAGGGCGCTGTTTGACACTTTTTGCTGGAGTCTAGTTTGGCCTGCGTCTTCTTCAAATAGGATCTTTTCAGTTGACCTGGCAGCTTATGGCCATACTACCCTGAAAACGCCCGATCTCGTCCGATCTCGGAAGCTAAGCAGGGGTGGGCCTGGTTAGTACTTGGATGGGAGACCGCCTGGGAATACCAGGTGCTGTAAGCTTTTTATGGTTTCTGCTCTAGCCTGACAGCAGAGGGCGCTGTTTGACACTTTTTGCTGGATCTAGTTTGGCCTGCGTCGCCTTCAAATAAGATCTTTTCAGTTGTCCTGGCAGCTTACGGCCATACTACCCTGAAAACGCCCGATCTCGTCCGATCTCGGAAGCTAAGCAGGGGCGGGCCTGGTTAGTACTTGGATGGGAGACCGCCTGGGAATACCAGGTGCTGTAAGCTTTTTATGGTTTCTGCTCTTGCCTGACAGCAGAGGGCGCTGTTTGACACTTTTTGCTGGAGTCTAGTTTGGCCTGCGTCGCCTTCAAATAGGATCTTTTCAGTTGTCCTGGCAGCTTACGGCCATACTACCCTGAAAACGCCCGATCTCTTCCGATCTCGGAAGCTAAGCAGGGGCGGGCCTGGTTAGTACTTGGATGGGAGACCGCCTGGGAATACCAGGTGCTGTAAGCTTTTTATGGTTTCTGCTCTTGCCTGACAGCAGAGGGCGCTGTTTGACACTTTTTGCTGGAGTCTAGTTTGGCCTGCGTCGCCTTCAAATAGGATCTTTTCAGTTGATGTGGCAGCTTACGGCCATACTACCCTGAAAACGCCCGATCTCGTCCGATCTCGGAAGCTAAGCAGGGGCGGGCCTGGTTAGTACTTGGATGGGAGACCCCCTGGGAATACCAGGTGCTGTAAGCTTTTTATGGTTTCTGCTCTTGCCTGACAGCAGAGGGCGCTGTTTGACACTTTTTGCTGGAGTCTAGTTTGGCCTGCGTCGCGTTCAAATAGGATCTTTACAGTTGCCCTGGCAGCTTACGGCCACACTACCCTGAAAACGCCTGATCTCGTCCGATCTCGGAAGCTAAGCAGGGGCGGGCCTGGTTAGTACTTGGATGGGAGACCGCCTGGGACTACCAGGTGCTGTAAGCTTTTCATGGTTTCTGCTCTTGCCTGACAGCAGAGGGCGCTGTTTGACACTTTTTGCTGGAGTCTAGTTTGGCCTGCGTCTTCTTCAAATAGGATCTTTTCAGTTGCCCTGGCAGCTTACGGCCATACTACCCTGAAAACGCCCGATCTCGTCCGATCTCGGAAGCTAAGCAGGGGCGGGACTGGTTAGTACTTGGATGGGAGACCGCCTGGGAATACCAGGTGCTGTAAGCTTTTCATGGTTTCTGCTCTTGCCTGACAGCAGAGGGCGCTGTTTGACATGTTTTGCTGGAGTCTAGTTTGGCCTGCGTCACCTTCAAATAGGATCTTTTCAGTTGACCTGGCAGCTTACGGCCATACTACCCTGAAAACGCCCGATCTCGTCCGATCTCGGAAGCTAAGCAGGGGCGGGCCTGGTTAGTACTTGGATGGGAGACCGCCTGGGAATACCAGGTGCTGTACGCTTTTTATGGTTTCTGCTCTTGCCTGACAGCAGAGGGCGCTGTTTGACACTTTTTGCTGGAGTCTAGTTTGTCCTGCGTCGCCTTCAAATAGGATCTTTTCAGTTGCCTTGGCAGCTTTTGGCCATACTACCCTGAAAACGCCCGATCTCGGAAGCTAAGCAGGGGCGGGCCTGGTTAGTACTTGGATGGGAGACCGCCTGGGAATACCAGGTGCTGTAAGCTTTTTATGGTTTCTGCTCTTGCCTGACAGCAGAGGGCGCTGTTTGACATGTTTTGCTGGAGTCGAGTTTGGCCTGCGTCACCTTCAAATAGGATTTTTTCAGTTGACCTGGCAGCTTACGGCCATACTACCTTGAAAACGCCCGATCTCGTCCGATCTCGGAAGCTAAGCACGGGCGGGCCTGGTTAGTACTTGAATGGGAGACCGCCTGGGAATACCAGGTGCTGTAAGCTTTTTATGGTTTCTGCTCTTGCCTGACAGCAGAGGGCGCTGTTTGACACTTTTTGCTGGAGTCTAGTTTGGCCTGCGTCGCCTTCAAATAGGATCTTTTCAGTTGATGTGGCAGCTTACGGCCATACTACCCTGAAAACGCCCGATCTCGTCCGATCTCGGAAGCTAAGCAGGGGCGGGCCTGGTTAGTACTTGGATGGGAGACCGCCTGGGAATACCAGGTGCTGTAAGCTTTTTATGGTTTCTGCTCTTGCCTGACAGCAGAGGGCGCTGTTTGACACTTTTTGCTGGAGTCTAGTTTGGCCTGCGTCGCCTTCAAATAGGATCTTTACAGTTGCCCAGGCAGCTTACGGCCACACTACCCTGAAAACGCCTGATCTCGGAAGCTAAGCAGGGGAGGGCCTGGTTAGTACTTGGATGGGAGACCGCCTGGGAATACCAGGTGCTGTAAGCTTTTTATGGTTTCTGCTCTAGCCTGACAGCAGAGGGCGCTGTTTGACATGTTTTGCTGGAGTCTAGTTTGTCCTGCGTCGCCTTCAAATAGGATCTTTTCAGTTGCCTTGGCAGCTTTTGGCCATACTACCCTGAAAACGCCTGATCTCGGAAGCTAAGCAGGGGAGGGCCTGGTTAGTACTTGGATGGGAGACCGCCTGGGAATACCAGGTGCTGTAAGCTTTTTATGGTTTTTGCTCTAGCCTGACAGCAGAGGGCGCTGTTTGACACTTTTTGCTGGATCTAGTTTGGCCTGCGTCGCCTTCAAATAAGATCTTTTCAGTTGTCCTGGCAGCTTACGGCCATACCACCCTGAAAACGCCTGATCTCGTCCGATCTCGGAAGCTAAGCAGGGGCGGGCCTGGTTAGTACTTGGATGGGAGACCGCCTGGGAATACCAGGTGCTGTAAGCTTTTTATGGTTTCTGCTCTTGCCTGACAGCAGAGGGCGCTGTTTGACACCTTTTGCTGGAGTCTAGTTTGGCCTGCGTCGCCTTCAAATAGGATCTTTTCAGTTGATGTGGCAGCTTACGGCCATACTACCCTGAAAACGCCCGATCTCGTCCGATCTCGGAAGCTAAGCAGGGGCGAGCCTGGTTAGTACTTGGATGGGAGACCGCCTGGGAATACCAGGTGCTGTAAGCTTTTCATGGTTTCTGCTCTTGCCTGACAGCAGAGGGCGCTGTTTGACATGTTTTGCTGGAGTCTAGTTTGGCCTGCGTCACCTTCAAATAGGATCTTTTCAGTTGACCTGGCAGCTTACGGCCATACTACCCTGAAAACGCCCGATCTCGGAAGCTAAGCAGGGGCGGGCCTGGTTAGTACTTGGATGGGAGACCGCCTGGGAATACCAGGTGCTGTAAGCTTTTTATGGTTTCTGCTCTAGCCTGACAGCAGAGGGCGCTGTTTGACACTTTTTGCTGGATCTAGTTTGGCCTGCGTCGCCTTCAAATAAGATCTTTTCAGTTGTCCTGGCAGCTTACGGCCATACTACCCTGAAAACGCCCGATCTCGTCCGATCTCGGAAGCTAAGCAGGGGTGGGCCTGGTTAGTACTTGGATGGGAGACCGCCTGGCAATACCAGGTGCTGTAAGCCTTTTATGGTTTCTGCTCTTGCCTGACAGCAGAGGGCGCTGTTTGACACTTTTTGCTGGAGTCTAGTTTGGCCTGCGTCGCCTTCAAATAGGATCTTTTCATTTGCCCTGGCAGCTTACGGCCATACTACCCTGAAAACGCCCGATCTCGTCCGATCTCGGAAGCTAAGCAGGGGCGGGCCTGGTTAGTACTTGGATGGGAGACCGCCTGGGAATACCAGGTGCTGTACGCTTTTTATGGTTTCTGCTCTTGCCTGACAGCAGAGGGCGCTGTTTGACACTTTTTGCTGGAGTCTAGTTTGTCCTGCGTCGCCTTCAAATAGGATCTTTTCAGTTGCCTTGGCAGCTTTTGGCCATACTACCCTGAAAACGCCCGATCTCGGAAGCTAAGCAGGGGCGGGCCTGGTTATACTTGGATGGGAGACCGCCTGGGAATACCAGGTGCTGTAAGCTTTTTATGGTTTCTGCTCTTGCCTGACAGCAGAGGGCGCTGTTTGACATGTTTTGCTGGAGTCTAGTTTGGCCTGCGTCACCTTCAAATAGGATTTTTTCAGTTGACCTGGCAGCTTACGGCCATACTACCTTGAAAACGCCCGATCTCGTCCGATCTCGGAAGCTAAGCACGGGCGGGCCTGGTTAGTACTTGAATGGGAGACCGCCTGGGAATACCAGGTGCTGTAAGCTTTTTATGGTTTCTGCTCTTGCCTAACAGCAGAGGGCGCTGTTTGACACTTTTTGCTGGAGTCTAGTTTGGCCTGCGTCGCCTTCAAATAGGATCTTTTCAGTTGCCCTGGCAGCTTACGGCCATACTACCCTGAAAACGCCCGGTCTTGTCCGATCTCGGAAGCTAAGCAGCGGCGGGCCTGGTTAGTACTTGGATGGGAGACCGCCTGGGAATACCAGGTGCTGTAAGCTTTTTATGGTTTCTGCTCTTGCCTGACAGCAGAGGGCGCTGTTTGACACTTTTTGCTGGAGTCTAGTTTGGCCTGCGTCTTCTTCAAATAGGATCTTTTCAGTTGACCTGGCAGCTTATGGCCATACTACCCTGAAAACGCCCGATCTCGTCCGATCTCGGAAGCTAAGCAGGGGTGGGCCTGGTTAGTACTTGGATGGGAGACCGCCTGGGAATACCAGGTGCTGTAAGCTTTTTATGGTTTCTGCTCTAGCCTGACAGCAGAGGGCGCTGTTTGACACTTTTTGCTGGATCTAGTTTGGCCTGCGTCGCCTTCAAATAAGATCTTTTCAGTTGTCCTGGCAGCTTACGGCCATACTACCCTGAAAACGCCCGATCTCGTCCGATCTCGGAAGCTAAGCAGGGGCGGGCCTGGTTAGTACTTGGATGGGAGACCGCCTGGGAATACCAGGTGCTGTAAGCTTTTTATGGTTTCTGCTCTTGCCTGACAGCAGAGGGCGCTGTTTGACACTTTTTGCTGGAGTCTAGTTTGGCCTGCGTCGCCTTCAAATAGGATCTTTTCAGTTGTCCTGGCAGCTTACGGCCATACTACCCTGAAAACGCCCGATCTCTTCCGATCTCGGAAGCTAAGCAGGGGCGGGCCTGGTTAGTACTTGGATGGGAGACCGCCTGGGAATACCAGGTGCTGTAAGCTTTTTATGGTTTCTGCTCTTGCCTGACAGCAGAGGGCGCTGTTTGACACTTTTTGCTGGAGTCTAGTTTGGCCTGCGTCGCCTTCAAATAGGATCTTTTCAGTTGATGTGGCAGCTTACGGCCATACTACCCTGAAAACGCCCGATCTCGTCCGATCTCGGAAGCTAAGCAGGGGCGGGCCTGGTTAGTACTTGGATGGGAGACCGCCTGGGAATACCAGGTGCTGTAAGCTTTTTATGGTTTCTGCTCTTGCCTGACAGCAGAGGGCGCTGTTTGACACTTTTTGCTGGAGTCTAGTTTGGCCTGCGTCGCCTTCAAATAGGATCTTTACAGTTGCCCTGGCAGCTTACGGCCACACTACCCTGAAAACGCCTGATCTCGGAAGCTAAGCAGGGGAGGGCCTGGTTAGTACTTGGATGGGAGACCGCCTGGGAATACCAGGTGCTGTAAGCTTTTTATGGTTTCTGCTCTAGCCTGACAGCAGAGGGCGCTGTTTGACACTTTTTGCTGGATCTAGTTTGGCCTGCGTCGCCTTCAAATAAGATCTTTTCAGTTGTCCTGGCAGCTTACGGCCATACCACCCTGAAAACGCCTGATCTCGTCCGATCTCGGAAGCTAAGCAGGGGCGGGCCTGGTTAGTACTTGGATGGGAGACCGCCTGGGAATACCAGGTGCTGTAAGCTTTTCATGGTTTCTGCTCTTGCCTGACAGCAGAGGGCGCTGTTTGACACTTTTTGCTGGAGTCTAGTTTGGCCTGCGTCTTCTTCAAATAGGATCTTTTCAGTTGCCCTGGCAGCTTACGGCCATACTACCCTGAAAACGCCCGATCTCGTCCGATCTCGGAAGCTAAGCAGGGGCGGGACTGGTTAGTACTTGGATGGGAGACCGCCTGGGAATACCAGGTGCTGTAAGCTTTTCATGGTTTCTGCTCTTGCCTGACAGCAGAGGGCGCTGTTTGACATGTTTTGCTGGAGTCTAGTTTGGCCTGCGTCACCTTCAAATAGGATCTTTTCAGTTGACCTGGCAGCTTACGGCCATACTACCCTGAAAACGCCCCATCTCGTCCGATCTCGGAAGCTAAGCAGGGGCGGGCCTGGTTAGTACTTGGATGGGAGACCGCCTGGGAATACCAGGTGCTGTACGCTTTTTATGGTTTCTGCTCTTGCCTGACAGCAGAGGGCGCTGTTTGACACTTTTTGCTGGAGTCTAGTTTGTCCTGCGTCGCCTTCAAATAGGATCTTTTCAGTTGCCTTGGCAGCTTTTGGCCATACTACCCTGAAAACGCCCGATCTCGGAAGCTAAGCAGGGGCGGGCCTGGTTAGTACTTGGATGGGAGACCGCCTGGGAATACCAGGTGCTGTAAGCTTTTTATGGTTTCTGCTCTTGCCTGACAGCAGAGGGCGCTGTTTGCCACTTTTTTCTGGAGTCTAGTTTGGCCTGCATCGCCTTCAAATAGGACATTTTCAGTTGCCCTGGCAGCTTACGGCCATACTACCCTGAAAAAGCCCGATCTCGTCCGATCTCGGAAGCTAAGCAGGGACGGGCCTGGTTAGTACTTGGATGGGAGACCGCCTGGGAATACCAGGTGCTGTAAGCTTTTTATGGTTTCTGCTCTTGCCTGACAGCAGAGGGCGCTGTTCGACACTTTTTGCTGGAGTCTAGTTTGGCCTGCGTCTTCTTCAAATAGGATCTTTTCAGTTGACCTGGCAGCTTATGGCCATACTACACTGAAAACGCCCGATCTCGTCCGATCTCGGAAGCTAAGCAGGGGCGGGCCTGGTTAGTACTTGGATGGGAGACCGCCTGGGAATACCAGGTGCTGTAAGCTTTTTATGGTTTCTGCTCTAGCCTGACAGCAGAGGGCGCTGTTTGACACTTTCTGCTGGATCTAGTTTGGCCTGCGTCGCCTTCAAATAAGATCTTTTCAGTTGTCCTGGCAGCTTACGGCCACACCACCCTGAAAACGCCTGATCTCGTCCGATCTCGGAAGCTAAGCAGGGGCGGGCCTGGTTAGTACTTGGATGGGAGACCGCCTGGGAATACCAGGTGCTGTAAGCTTTTTTTGGTTTCTGCTCTTGCCTGACAGCAGAGGGCGCTGTTTGACACTTTTTGCTGGAATCTAGTTTGGCCTGCGTCGCCTTCAAATAGGATCTTTTCAGTTGATGTGGCAGCTTACGGCCATATTACCCTGAAAACGCCCGATCTCGTCCGATCTCGGAAGCTAAGCAGGGGCGGGCCTGGTTAGTACTTGGATGGGAGACCGCCTGGGAATACCAGGTGCTGTAAGCTTTTTATGGTTTCTGCTCTAGCCTGACAGCAGAGGGCGCTGTTTGACACTTTTTGCTGGATCTAGTTTGGCCTGCGTCGCCTTCAAATAAGATCTTTTCAGTTGTCCTGGCAGCTTACGGCCATACCACCCTGAAAACGCCTGATCTCGTCCGATCTCGGAAGCTAAGCAGGGGCGGGCCTGGTTAGTACTTGGATGGGAGACCGCCTGGGAATACCAGGTGCTGTAAGCTTTTTATGGTTTCTGCTCTTGCCTGACAGCAGAGGGCGCTGTTTGACACTTTTTGCTGGAGTCTAGTTTGGCCTGCGTCGCCTTCAAATAGGATCTTTTCAGTCGCCCTTGCAGCTTACGGCCATACTACCCTGAAAACGCCCGATCTCGTCCGATCTCGGAAGCTAAGCAGGGGCGGTCCTGGTTAGTACTTGGATGGGAGACCGCCTGGGATTACCAGGTGCTGTAAGCTTTTTATGGTTTCTGCTCTTGCCTGACAGCAGAGGGCGCTGTTTGACACTTTTTGCTGGAGTCTAGTTTGGCCTGCGTCTTCTTCAAATAGGATCTTTTCAGTTGTCCTGGCAGCTTACGGCCATACTACCCTGAAAACGCCCGATCTCGGAAGCTAAGCAGGGGCGGGCCTGGTTAGTACTTGGATGGGAGACCGCCTGGGAATACCAGGTGCTGTAAGCTTTTCATGGTTTCTGCTCTTGCCTGACAGCAGAGGGCGCTGTTTGACATGTTTTGCTGGAGTCTAGTTTGGCCTGCGTCACCTTCAAATAGGATCTTTTCAGTTGACCTGGCAGCTTACGGCCATACTACCCTGAAAACGCCCGATCTCGTCCGATCTCGGAAGCTAAGCAGGGGCGGGCCTGGTTAGTACTTGGATGGGAGACCGCCTGGGAATACCAGGTGCTGTACGCTTTTTATGGTTTCTGCTCTTGCCTGACAGCAGAGGGCGCTGTTTGACACTTTTTGCTGGAGTCTAGTTTGTCCTGCGTCGCCTTCAAATAGGATCTTTTCAGTTGCCTTGGCAGCTTTTGGCCATACTACCCTGAAAACGCCCGATCTCGGAAGCTAAGCAGGGGCGGGCCTGGTTAGTACTTGGATGGGAGACCGCCTGGGAATACCAGGTGCTGTAAGCTTTTTATGGTTTCTGCTCTTGCCTGACAGCAGAGGGCGCTGTTTGACATGTTTTGCTGGAGTCGAGTTTGGCCTGCGTCACCTTCAAATAGGATTTTTTCAGTTGACCTGGCAGCTTACGGCCATACTACCTTGAAAACGCCCGATCTCGTCCGATCTCGGAAGCTAAGCACGGGCGGGCCTGGTTAGTACTTGAATGGGAGACCGCCTGGGAATACCAGGTGCTGTAAGCTTTTTATGGTTTCTGCTCTTGCCTGACAGCAGAGGGCGCTGTTTGACACTTTTTGCTGGAGTCTAGTTTGGCCTGCGTCTTCTTCAAATAGGATCTTTTCAGTTGACCTGGCAGCTTATGGCCATACTACCCTGAAAACGCCCGATCTCGTCCGATCTCGGAAGCTAAGCAGGGGTGGGCCTGGTTAGTACTTGGATGGGAGACCGCCTGGGAATACCAGGTGCTGTAAGCTTTTTATGGTTTCTGCTCTAGCCTGACAGCAGAGGGCGCTGTTTGACACTTTTTGCTGGATCTAGTTTGGCCTGCGTCGCCTTCAAATAAGATCTTTTCAGTTGTCCTGGCAGCTTACGGCCATACTACCCTGAAAACGCCCGATCTCGTCCGATCTCGGAAGCTAAGCAGGGGCGGGCCTGGTTAGTACTTGGATGGGAGACCGCCTGGGAATACCAGGTGCTGTAAGCTTTTTATGGTTTCTGCTCTTGCCTGACAGCAGAGGGCGCTGTTTGACACTTTTTGCTGGAGTCTAGTTTGGCCTGCGTCGCCTTCAAATAGGATCTTTTCAGTTGTCCTGGCAGCTTACGGCCATACTACCCTGAAAACGCCCGATCTCTTCCGATCTCGGAAGCTAAGCAGGGGCGGGCCTGGTTAGTACTTGGATGGGAGACCGCCTGGGAATACCAGGTGCTGTAAGCTTTTTATGGTTTCTGCTCTTGCCTGACAGCAGAGGGCGCTGTTTGACACTTTTTGCTGGAGTCTAGTTTGGCCTGCGTCGCCTTCAAATAGGATCTTTTCAGTTGATGTGGCAGCTTACGGCCATACTACCCTGAAAACGCCCGATCTCGTCCGATCTCGGAAGCTAAGCAGGGGCGGGCCTGGTTAGTACTTGGATGGGAGACCGCCTGGGAATACCAGGTGCTGTAAGCTTTTTATGGTTTCTGCTCTTGCCTGACAGCAGAGGGCGCTGTTTGACACTTTTTGCTGGAGTCTAGTTTGGCCTGCGTCGCGTTCAAATAGGATCTTTACAGTTGCCCTGGCAGCTTACGGCCACACTACCCTGAAAACGCCTGATCTCGGAAGCTAAGCAGGGGAGGGCCTGGTTAGTACTTGGATGGGAGACCGCCTGGGAATACCAGGTGCTGTAAGCTTTTTATGGTTTCTGCTCTAGCCTGACAGCAGAGGGCGCTGTTTGACACTTTTTGCTGGATCTAGTTTGGCCTGCGTCGCCTTCAAATAAGATCTTTTCAGTTGTCCTGGCAGCTTACGGCCATACCACCCTGAAAACGCCTGATCTCGTCCGATCTCGGAAGCTAAGCAGGGGCGGGCCTGGTTAGTACTTGGATGGGAGACCGCCTGGGACTACCAGGTGCTGTACGCTTTTTATGGTTTCTGCTCTTGCCTGACAGCAGAGGGCGCTGTTTGACACTTTTTGCTGGAGTCTAGTTTGTCCTGCGTCGCCTTCAAATAGGATCTTTTCAGTTGCCTTGGCAGCTTTTGGCCATACTACCCTGAAAACGCCCGATCTCGGAAGCTAAGCAGGGGCGGGCCTGGTTAGTACTTGGATGGGAGACCGCCTGGGAATACCAGGTGCTGTAAGCTTTTTATGGTTTCTGCTCTTGCCTGACAGCAGAGGGCGCTGTTTGACATGTTTTGCTGGAGTCGAGTTTGGCCTGCGTCACCTTCAAATAGGATTTTTTCAGTTGACCTGGCAGCTTACGGCCATACTACCTTGAAAACGCCCGATCTCGTCCGATCTCGGAAGCTAAGCACGGGCGGGCCTGGTTAGTACTTGAATGGGAGACCGCCTGGGAATACCAGGTGCTGTAAGCTTTTTATGGTTTCTGCTCTTGCCTGACAGCAGAGGGCGCTGTTTGACACTTTTTGCTGGAGTCTAGTTTGGCCTGCGTCTTCTTCAAATAGGATCTTTTCAGTTGACCTGGCAGCTTATGGCCATACTACCCTGAAAACGCCCGATCTCGTCCGATCTCGGAAGCTAAGCAGGGGTGGGCCTGGTTAGTACTTGGATGGGAGACCGCCTGGGAATACCAGGTGCTGTAAGCTTTTTATGGTTTCTGCTCTAGCCTGACAGCAGAGGGCGCTGTTTGACACTTTTTGCTGGATCTAGTTTGGCCTGCGTCGCCTTCAAATAAGATCTTTTCAGTTGTCCTGGCAGCTTACGGCCATACTACCCTGAAAACGCCCGATCTCGTCCGATCTCGGAAGCTAAGCAGGGGCGGGCCTGGTTAGTACTTGGATGGGAGACCGCCTGGGAATACCAGGTGCTGTAAGCTTTTTATGGTTTCTGCTCTTGCCTGACAGCAGAGGGCGCTGTTTGACACTTTTTGCTGGAGTCTAGTTTGGCCTGCGTCGCCTTCAAATAGGATCTTTTCAGTTGTCCTGGCAGCTTACGGCCATACTACCCTGAAAACGCCCGATCTCTTCCGATCTCGGAAGCTAAGCAGGGGCGGGCCTGGTTAGTACTTGGATGGGAGACCGCCTGGGAATACCAGGTGCTGTAAGCTTTTTATGGTTTCTGCTCTTGCCTGACAGCAGAGGGCGCTGTTTGACACTTTTTGCTGGAGTCTAGTTTGGCCTGCGTCGCCTTCAAATAGGATCTTTTCAGTTGATGTGGCAGCTTACGGCCATACTACCCTGAAAACGCCCGATCTCGTCCGATCTCGGAAGCTAAGCAGGGGCGGGCCTGGTTAGTACTTGGATGGGAGACCGCCTGGGAATACCAGGTGCTGTAAGCTTTTTATGGTTTTTGCTCTAGCCTGACAGCAGAGGGCGCTGTTTGACACTTTTTGCTGGATCTAGTTTGGCCTGCGTCGCCTTCAAATAAGATCTTTTCAGTTGTCCTGGCAGCTTACGGCCATACCACCCTGAAAACGCCTGATCTCGTCCGATCTCGGAAGCTAAGCAGGGGCGGGCCTGGTTAGTACTTGGATGGGAGACCGCCTGGGAATACCAGGTGCTGTAAGCTTTTTATGGTTTCTGCTCTTGCCTGACAGCAGAGGGCGCTGTTTGACACTTTTTGCTGGAGTCTAGTTTGGCCTGCGTCTTCTTCAAATAGGATCTTTTCAGTTGACCTGGCAGCTTACGGCCATACTACCCTGAAAACGCCCGATCTCGTCCGATCTCGGAAGCTAAGCAGGGGCGGGCCTGGTTAGTACTTGGATGGGAGACCGCCTGGGAATACCAGGTGCTGTAAGCTTTTTATGGTTTCTGCTCTTGCCTGACAGCAGAGGGCGCTGTTTGACACTTTTTGCTGGAGTCTAGTTTGGCCTGCGTCGCCTTCAAATAGGATCTTTTCAGTTGTCCTGGCAGCTTACGGCCATACTACCCTGAAAACGCCCGATCTCTTCCGATCTCGGAAGCTAAGCAGGGGCGGGCCTGGTTAGTACTTGGATGGGAGACCGCCTGGGAATACCAGGTGCTGTAAGCTTTTTATGGTTTCTGCTCTTGCCTGACAGCAGAGGGCGCTGTTTGACACTTTTTGCTGGAGTCTAGTTTGGCCTGCGTCGCCTTCAAATAGGATCTTTTCAGTTGATGTGGCAGCTTACGGCCATATTGCCCTGAAAACGCCCGATCTCGTCCGATCTCGGAAGCTAAGCAGGGGCGGGCCTGGTTAGTACTTGGATGGGAGACCGCCTGGGAATACCAGGTGCTGTAAGCTTTTTATGGTTTCTGCTCTTGCCTGACAGCAGAGGGCGCTGTTTGACACTTTTTGCTGGAGTCTAGTTTGGCCTGCGTCGCGTTCAAATAGGATCTTTACAGTTGCCCTGGCAGCTTACGGCCACACTACCCTGAAAACGCCTGATCTCGTCCGATCTCGGAAGCTAAGCAGGGGCGGGCCTGGTTAGTACTTGGATGGGAGACCGCCTGGGACTACCAGGTGCTGTAAGCTTTTCATGGTTTCTGCTCTTGCCTGACAGCAGAGGGCGCTGTTTGACACTTTTTGCTGGAGTCTAGTTTGGCCTGCGTCTTCTTCAAATAGGATCTTTTCAGTTGCCCTGGCAGCTTACGGCCATACTACCCTGAAAACGCCCGATCTCGTCCGATCTCGGAAGCTAAGCAGGGGCGGGACTGGTTAGTACTTGGATGGGAGACCGCCTGGGAATACCAGGTGCTGTAAGCTTTTCATGGTTTCTGCTCTTGCCTGACAGCAGAGGGCGCTGTTTGACATGTTTTGCTGGAGTCTAGTTTGGCCTGCGTCACCTTCAAATAGGATCTTTTCAGTTGACCTGGCAGCTTACGGCCATACTACCCTGAAAACGCCCGATCTCGTCCGATCTCGGAAGCTAAGCAGGGGCGGGCCTGGTTAGTACTTGGATGGGAGACCGCCTGGGAATACCAGGTGCTGTACGCTTTTTATGGTTTCTGCTCTTGCCTGACAGCAGAGGGCGCTGTTTGACACTTTTTGCTGGAGTCTAGTTTGTCCTGCGTCGCCTTCAAATAGGATCTTTTCAGTTGCCTTGGCAGCTTTTGGCCATACTACCCTGAAAACGCCCGATCTCGGAAGCTAAGCAGGGGCGGGCCTGGTTAGTACTTGGATGGGAGACCGCCTGGGAATACCAGGTGCTGTAAGCTTTTTATGGTTTCTGCTCTTGCCTGACAGCAGAGGGCGCTGTTTGACATGTTTTGCTGGAGTCGAGTTTGGCCTGCGTCACCTTCAAATAGGATTTTTTCAGTTGACCTGGCAGCTTACGGCCATACTACCTTGAAAACGCCCGATCTCGTCCGATCTCGGAAGCTAAGCACGGGCGGGCCTGGTTAGTACTTGAATGGGAGACCGCCTGGGAATACCAGGTGCTGTAAGCTTTTTATGGTTTCTGCTCTTGCCTGACAGCAGAGGGCGCTGTTTGACACTTTTTGCTGGAGTCTAGTTTGGCCTGCGTCGCCTTCAAATAGGATCTTTTCAGTTGATGTGGCAGCTTACGGCCATACTACCCTGAAAACGCCCGATCTCGTCCGATCTCGGAAGCTAAGCAGGGGCGGGCCTGGTTAGTACTTGGATGGGAGACCGCCTGGGAATACCAGGTGCTGTAAGCTTTTTATGGTTTCTGCTCTTGCCTGACAGCAGAGGGCGCTGTTTGACACTTTTTGCTGGAGTCTAGTTTGGCCTGCGTCGCCTTCAAATAGGATCTTTACAGTTGCCCAGGCAGCTTACGGCCACACTACCCTGAAAACGCCTGATCTCGGAAGCTAAGCAGGGGAGGGCCTGGTTAGTACTTGGATGGGAGACCGCCTGGGAATACCAGGTGCTGTAAGCTTTTTATGGTTTCTGCTCTAGCCTGACAGCAGAGGGCGCTGTTTGACATGTTTTGCTGGAGTCTAGTTTGTCCTGCGTCGCCTTCAAATAGGATCTTTTCAGTTGCCTTGGCAGCTTTTGGCCATACTACCCTGAAAACGCCTGATCTCGGAAGCTAAGCAGGGGAGGGCCTGGTTAGTACTTGGATGGGAGACCGCCTGGGAATACCAGGTGCTGTAAGCTTTTTATGGTTTTTGCTCTAGCCTGACAGCAGAGGGCGCTGTTTGACACTTTTTGCTGGATCTAGTTTGGCCTGCGTCGCCTTCAAATAAGATCTTTTCAGTTGTCCTGGCAGCTTACGGCCATACCACCCTGAAAACGCCTGATCTCGTCCGATCTCGGAAGCTAAGCAGGGGCGGGCCTGGTTAGTACTTGGATGGGAGACCGCCTGGGAATACCAGGTGCTGTAAGCTTTTTATGGTTTCTGCTCTTGCCTGACAGCAGAGGGCGCTGTTTGACACCTTTTGCTGGAGTCTAGTTTGGCCTGCGTCGCCTTCAAATAGGATCTTTTCAGTTGATGTGGCAGCTTACGGCCATACTACCCTGAAAACGCCCGATCTCGTCCGATCTCGGAAGCTAAGCAGGGGCGAGCCTGGTTAGTACTTGGATGGGAGACCGCCTGGGAATACCAGGTGCTGTAAGCTTTTCATGGTTTCTGCTCTTGCCTGACAGCAGAGGGCGCTGTTTGACATGTTTTGCTGGAGTCTAGTTTGGCCTGCGTCACCTTCAAATAGGATCTTTTCAGTTGACCTGGCAGCTTACGGCCATACTACCCTGAAAACGCCCGATCTCGGAAGCTAAGCAGGGGCGGGCCTGGTTAGTACTTGGATGGGAGACCGCCTGGGAATACCAGGTGCTGTAAGCTTTTTATGGTTTCTGCTCTAGCCTGACAGCAGAGGGCGCTGTTTGACACTTTTTGCTGGATCTAGTTTGGCCTGCGTCGCCTTCAAATAAGATCTTTTCAGTTGTCCTGGCAGCTTACGGCCATACTACCCTGAAAACGCCCGATCTCGTCCGATCTCGGAAGCTAAGCAGGGGTGGGCCTGGTTAGTACTTGGATGGGAGACCGCCTGGCAATACCAGGTGCTGTAAGCCTTTTATGGTTTCTGCTCTTGCCTGACAGCAGAGGGCGCTGTTTGACACTTTTTGCTGGAGTCTAGTTTGGCCTGCGTCGCCTTCAAATAGGATCTTTTCATTTGCCCTGGCAGCTTACGGCCATACTACCCTGAAAACGCCCGATCTCGTCCGATCTCGGAAGCTAAGCAGGGGCGGGCCTGGTTAGTACTTGGATGGGAGACCGCCTGGGAATACCAGGTGCTGTACGCTTTTTATGGTTTCTGCTCTTGCCTGACAGCAGAGGGCGCTGTTTGACACTTTTTGCTGGAGTCTAGTTTGTCCTGCGTCGCCTTCAAATAGGATCTTTTCAGTTGCCTTGGCAGCTTTTGGCCATACTACCCTGAAAACGCCCGATCTCGGAAGCTAAGCAGGGGCGGGCCTGGTTATACTTGGATGGGAGACCGCCTGGGAATACCAGGTGCTGTAAGCTTTTTATGGTTTCTGCTCTTGCCTGACAGCAGAGGGCGCTGTTTGACATGTTTTGCTGGAGTCTAGTTTGGCCTGCGTCACCTTCAAATAGGATTTTTTCAGTTGACCTGGCAGCTTACGGCCATACTACCTTGAAAACGCCCGATCTCGTCCGATCTCGGAAGCTAAGCACGGGCGGGCCTGGTTAGTACTTGAATGGGAGACCGCCTGGGAATACCAGGTGCTGTAAGCTTTTTATGGTTTCTGCTCTTGCCTAACAGCAGAGGGCGCTGTTTGACACTTTTTGCTGGAGTCTAGTTTGGCCTGCGTCGCCTTCAAATAGGATCTTTTCAGTTGCCCTGGCAGCTTACGGCCATACTACCCTGAAAACGCCCGGTCTTGTCCGATCTCGGAAGCTAAGCAGCGGCGGGCCTGGTTAGTACTTGGATGGGAGACCGCCTGGGAATACCAGGTGCTGTAAGCTTTTTATGGTTTCTGCTCTTGCCTGACAGCAGAGGGCGCTGTTTGACACTTTTTGCTGGAGTCTAGTTTGGCCTGCGTCTTCTTCAAATAGGATCTTTTCAGTTGACCTGGCAGCTTATGGCCATACTACCCTGAAAACGCCCGATCTCGTCCGATCTCGGAAGCTAAGCAGGGGTGGGCCTGGTTAGTACTTGGATGGGAGACCGCCTGGGAATACCAGGTGCTGTAAGCTTTTTATGGTTTCTGCTCTAGCCTGACAGCAGAGGGCGCTGTTTGACACTTTTTGCTGGATCTAGTTTGGCCTGCGTCGCCTTCAAATAAGATCTTTTCAGTTGTCCTGGCAGCTTACGGCCATACTACCCTGAAAACGCCCGATCTCGTCCGATCTCGGAAGCTAAGCAGGGGCGGGCCTGGTTAGTACTTGGATGGGAGACCGCCTGGGAATACCAGGTGCTGTAAGCTTTTTATGGTTTCTGCTCTTGCCTGACAGCAGAGGGCGCTGTTTGACACTTTTTGCTGGAGTCTAGTTTGGCCTGCGTCTTCTTCAAATAGGATCTTTTCAGTTGCCCTGGCAGCTTACGGCCATACTACCCTGAAAACGCCCGATCTCGTCCGATCTCGGAAGCTAAGCAGGGGCGGGACTGGTTAGTACTTGGATGGGAGACCGCCTGGGAATACCAGGTGCTGTAAGCTTTTCATGGTTTCTGCTCTTGCCTGACAGCAGAGGGCGCTGTTTGACATGTTTTGCTGGAGTCTAGTTTGGCCTGCGTCACCTTCAAATAGGATCTTTTCAGTTGACCTGGCAGCTTACGGCCATACTACCCTGAAAACGCCCGATCTCGGAAGCTAAGCAGGGGCGGGCCTGGTTAGTACTTGGATGGGAGACCGCCTGGGAATACCAGGTGCTGTAAGCTTTTTATGGTTTCTGCTCTAGCCTGACAGCAGAGGGCGCTGTTTGACACTTTTTGCTGGATCTAGTTTGGCCTGCGTCGCCTTCAAATAAGATCTTTTCAGTTGTCCTGGCAGCTTACGGCCATACTACCCTGAAAACGCCCGATCTCGTCCGATCTCGGAAGCTAAGCAGGGGTGGGCCTGGTTAGTACTTGGATGGGAGACCGCCTGGCAATACCAGGTGCTGTAAGCCTTTTATGGTTTCTGCTCTTGCCTGACAGCAGAGGGCGCTGTTTGACACTTTTTGCTGGAGTCTAGTTTGGCCTGCGTCGCCTTCAAATAGGATCTTTTCATTTGCCCTGGCAGCTTACGGCCATACTACCCTGAAAACGCCCGATCTCGTCCGATCTCGGAAGCTAAGCAGGGGCGGGCCTGGTTAGTACTTGGATGGGAGACCGCCTGGGAATACCAGGTGCTGTACGCTTTTTATGGTTTCTGCTCTTGCCTGACAGCAGAGGGCGCTGTTTGACACTTTTTGCTGGAGTCTAGTTTGTCCTGCGTCGCCTTCAAATAGGATCTTTTCAGTTGCCTTGGCAGCTTTTGGCCATACTACCCTGAAAACGCCCGATCTCGGAAGCTAAGCAGGGGCGGGCCTGGTTATACTTGGATGGGAGACCGCCTGGGAATACCAGGTGCTGTAAGCTTTTTATGGTTTCTGCTCTTGCCTGACAGCAGAGGGCGCTGTTTGACATGTTTTGCTGGAGTCTAGTTTGGCCTGCGTCACCTTCAAATAGGATTTTTTCAGTTGACCTGGCAGCTTACGGCCATACTACCTTGAAAACGCCCGATCTCGTCCGATCTCGGAAGCTAAGCACGGGCGGGCCTGGTTAGTACTTGAATGGGAGACCGCCTGGGAATACCAGGTGCTGTAAGCTTTTTATGGTTTCTGCTCTTGCCTAACAGCAGAGGGCGCTGTTTGACACTTTTTGCTGGAGTCTAGTTTGGCCTGCGTCGCCTTCAAATAGGATCTTTTCAGTTGCCCTGGCAGCTTACGGCCATACTACCCTGAAAACGCCCGGTCTTGTCCGATCTCGGAAGCTAAGCAGCGGCGGGCCTGGTTAGTACTTGGATGGGAGACCGCCTGGGAATACCAGGTGCTGTAAGCTTTTTATGGTTTCTGCTCTTGCCTGACAGCAGAGGGCGCTGTTTGACACTTTTTGCTGGAGTCTAGTTTGGCCTGCGTCTTCTTCAAATAGGATCTTTTCAGTTGACCTGGCAGCTTATGGCCATACTACCCTGAAAACGCCCGATCTCGTCCGATCTCGGAAGCTAAGCAGGGGTGGGCCTGGTTAGTACTTGGATGGGAGACCGCCTGGGAATACCAGGTGCTGTAAGCTTTTTATGGTTTCTGCTCTAGCCTGACAGCAGAGGGCGCTGTTTGACACTTTTTGCTGGATCTAGTTTGGCCTGCGTCGCCTTCAAATAAGATCTTTTCAGTTGTCCTGGCAGCTTACGGCCATACTACCCTGAAAACGCCCGATCTCGTCCGATCTCGGAAGCTAAGCAGGGGCGGGCCTGGTTAGTACTTGGATGGGAGACCGCCTGGGAATACCAGGTGCTGTAAGCTTTTTATGGTTTCTGCTCTTGCCTGACAGCAGAGGGCGCTGTTTGACACTTTTTGCTGGAGTCTAGTTTGGCCTGCGTCTTCTTCAAATAGGATCTTTTCAGTTGCCCTGGCAGCTTACGGCCATACTACCCTGAAAACGCCCGATCTCGTCCGATCTCGGAAGCTAAGCAGGGGCGGGACTGGTTAGTACTTGGATGGGAGACCGCCTGGGAATACCAGGTGCTGTAAGCTTTTCATGGTTTCTGCTCTTGCCTGACAGCAGAGGGCGCTGTTTGACATGTTTTGCTGGAGTCTAGTTTGGCCTGCGTCACCTTCAAATAGGATCTTTTCAGTTGACCTGGCAGCTTACGGCCATACTACCCTGAAAACGCCCGATCTCGTCCGATCTCGGAAGCTAAGCAGGGGCGGGCCTGGTTAGTACTTGGATGGGAGACCGCCTGGGAATACCAGGTGCTGTACGCTTTTTATGGTTTCTGCTCTTGCCTGACAGCAGAGGGCGCTGTTTGACACTTTTTGCTGGAGTCTAGTTTGTCCTGCGTCGCCTTCAAATAGGATCTTTTCAGTTGCCTTGGCAGCTTTTGGCCATACTACCCTGAAAACGCCCGATCTCGGAAGCTAAGCAGGGGCGGGCCTGGTTAGTACTTGGATGGGAGACCGCCTGGGAATACCAGGTGCTGTAAGCTTTTTATGGTTTCTGCTCTTGCCTGACAGCAGAGGGCGCTGTTTGACATGTTTTGCTGGAGTCGAGTTTGGCCTGCGTCACCTTCAAATAGGATTTTTTCAGTTGACCTGGCAGCTTACGGCCATACTACCTTGAAAACGCCCGATCTCGTCCGATCTCGGAAGCTAAGCACGGGCGGGCCTGGTTAGTACTTGAATGGGAGACCGCCTGGGAATACCAGGTGCTGTAAGCTTTTTATGGTTTCTGCTCTTGCCTGACAGCAGAGGGCGCTGTTTGACACTTTTTGCTGGAGTCTAGTTTGGCCTGCGTCGCCTTCAAATAGGATCTTTTCAGTTGATGTGGCAGCTTACGGCCATACTACCCTGAAAACGCCCGATCTCGTCCGATCTCGGAAGCTAAGCAGGGGCGGGCCTGGTTAGTACTTGGATGGGAGACCGCCTGGGAATACCAGGTGCTGTAAGCTTTTTATGGTTTCTGCTCTTGCCTGACAGCAGAGGGCGCTGTTTGACACTTTTTGCTGGAGTCTAGTTTGGCCTGCGTCGCCTTCAAATAGGATCTTTACAGTTGCCCAGGCAGCTTACGGCCACACTACCCTGAAAACGCCTGATCTCGGAAGCTAAGCAGGGGAGGGCCTGGTTAGTACTTGGATGGGAGACCGCCTGGGAATACCAGGTGCTGTAAGCTTTTTATGGTTTCTGCTCTAGCCTGACAGCAGAGGGCGCTGTTTGACATGTTTTGCTGGAGTCTAGTTTGTCCTGCGTCGCCTTCAAATAGGATCTTTTCAATTGCCTTGGCAGCTTTTGGCCATACTACCCTGAAAACGCCTGATCTCGGAAGCTAAGCAGGGGAGGGCCTGGTTAGTACTTGGATGGGAGACCGCCTGGGAATACCAGGTGCTGTAAGCTTTTTATGGTTTTTGCTCTAGCCTGACAGCAGAGGGCGCTGTTTGACACTTTTTGCTGGATCTAGTTTGGCCTGCGTCGCCTTCAAATAAGATCTTTTCAGTTGTCCTGGCAGCTTACGGCCATACCACCCTGAAAACGCCTGATCTCGTCCGATCTCGGAAGCTAAGCAGGGGCGGGCCTGGTTAGTACTTGGATGGGAGACCGCCTGGGAATACCAGGTGCTGTAAGCTTTTTATGGTTTCTGCTCTTGCCTGACAGCAGAGGGCGCTGTTTGACACCTTTTGCTGGAGTCTAGTTTGGCCTGCGTCGCCTTCAAATAGGATCTTTTCAGTTGATGTGGCAGCTTACGGCCATACTACCCTGAAAACGCCCGATCTCGTCCGATCTCGGAAGCTAAGCAGGGGCGAGCCTGGTTAGTACTTGGATGGGAGACCGCCTGGGAATACCAGGTGCTGTAAGCTTTTCATGGTTTCTGCTCTTGCCTGACAGCAGAGGGCGCTGTTTGACATGTTTTGCTGGAGTCTAGTTTGGCCTGCGTCACCTTCAAATAGGATCTTTTCAGTTGACCTGGCAGCTTACGGCCATACTACCCTGAAAACGCCCGATCTCGGAAGCTAAGCAGGGGCGGGCCTGGTTAGTACTTGGATGGGAGACCGCCTGGGAATACCAGGTGCTGTAAGCTTTTTATGGTTTCTGCTCTAGCCTGACAGCAGAGGGCGCTGTTTGACACTTTTTGCTGGATCTAGTTTGGCCTGCGTCGCCTTCAAATAAGATCTTTTCAGTTGTCCTGGCAGCTTACGGCCATACTACCCTGAAAACGCCCGATCTCGTCCGATCTCGGAAGCTAAGCAGGGGTGGGCCTGGTTAGTACTTGGATGGGAGACCGCCTGGCAATACCAGGTGCTGTAAGCCTTTTATGGTTTCTGCTCTTGCCTGACAGCAGAGGGCGCTGTTTGACACTTTTTGCTGGAGTCTAGTTTGGCCTGCGTCGCCTTCAAATAGGATCTTTTCATTTGCCCTGGCAGCTTACGGCCATACTACCCTGAAAACGCCCGATCTCGTCCGATCTCGGAAGCTAAGCAGGGGCGGGCCTGGTTAGTACTTGGATGGGAGACCGCCTGGGAATACCAGGTGCTGTACGCTTTTTATGGTTTCTGCTCTTGCCTGACAGCAGAGGGCGCTGTTTGACACTTTTTGCTGGAGTCTAGTTTGTCCTGCGTCGCCTTCAAATAGGATCTTTTCAGTTGCCTTGGCAGCTTTTGGCCATACTACCCTGAAAACGCCCGATCTCGGAAGCTAAGCAGGGGCGGGCCTGGTTATACTTGGATGGGAGACCGCCTGGGAATACCAGGTGCTGTAAGCTTTTTATGGTTTCTGCTCTTGCCTGACAGCAGAGGGCGCTGTTTGACATGTTTTGCTGGAGTCTAGTTTGGCCTGCGTCACCTTCAAATAGGATTTTTTCAGTTGACCTGGCAGCTTACGGCCATACTACCTTGAAAACGCCCGATCTCGTCCGATCTCGGAAGCTAAGCACGGGCGGGCCTGGTTAGTACTTGAATGGGAGACCGCCTGGGAATACCAGGTGCTGTAAGCTTTTTATGGTTTCTGCTCTTGCCTAACAGCAGAGGGCGCTGTTTGACACTTTTTGCTGGAGTCTAGTTTGGCCTGCGTCGCCTTCAAATAGGATCTTTTCAGTTGCCCTGGCAGCTTACGGCCATACTACCCTGAAAACGCCCGGTCTTGTCCGATCTCGGAAGCTAAGCAGCGGCGGGCCTGGTTAGTACTTGGATGGGAGACCGCCTGGGAATACCAGGTGCTGTAAGCTTTTTATGGTTTCTGCTCTTGCCTGACAGCAGAGGGCGCTGTTTGACACTTTTTGCTGGAGTCTAGTTTGGCCTGCGTCTTCTTCAAATAGGATCTTTTCAGTTGACCTGGCAGCTTATGGCCATACTACCCTGAAAACGCCCGATCTCGTCCGATCTCGGAAGCTAAGCAGGGGTGGGCCTGGTTAGTACTTGGATGGGAGACCGCCTGGGAATACCAGGTGCTGTAAGCTTTTTATGGTTTCTGCTCTAGCCTGACAGCAGAGGGCGCTGTTTGACACTTTTTGCTGGATCTAGTTTGGCCTGCGTCGCCTTCAAATAAGATCTTTTCAGTTGTCCTGGCAGCTTACGGCCATACTACCCTGAAAACGCCCGATCTCGTCCGATCTCGGAAGCTAAGCAGGGGCGGGCCTGGTTAGTACTTGGATGGGAGACCGCCTGGGAATACCAGGTGCTGTAAGCTTTTTATGGTTTCTGCTCTTGCCTGACAGCAGAGGGCGCTGTTTGACACTTTTTGCTGGAGTCTAGTTTGGCCTGCGTCGCCTTCAAATAGGATCTTTTCAGTTGTCCTGGCAGCTTACGGCCATACTACCCTGAAAACGCCCGATCTCTTCCGATCTCGGAAGCTAAGCAGGGGCGGGCCTGGTTAGTACTTGGATGGGAGACCGCCTGGGAATACCAGGTGCTGTAAGCTTTTTATGGTTTCTGCTCTTGCCTGACAGCAGAGGGCGCTGTTTGACACTTTTTGCTGGAGTCTAGTTTGGCCTGCGTCGCCTTCAAATAGGATCTTTTCAGTTGATGTGGCAGCTTACGGCCATACTACCCTGAAAACGCCCGATCTCGTCCGATCTCGGAAGCTAAGCAGGGGCGGGCCTGGTTAGTACTTGGATGGGAGACCGCCTGGGAATACCAGGTGCTGTAAGCTTTTTATGGTTTCTGCTCTTGCCTGACAGCAGAGGGCGCTGTTTGACACTTTTTGCTGGAGTCTAGTTTGGCCTGCGTCGCCTTCAAATAGGATCTTTACAGTTGCCCTGGCAGCTTACGGCCACACTACCCTGAAAACGCCTGATCTCGGAAGCTAAGCAGGGGAGGGCCTGGTTAGTACTTGGATGGGAGACCGCCTGGGAATACCAGGTGCTGTAAGCTTTTTATGGTTTCTGCTCTAGCCTGACAGCAGAGGGCGCTGTTTGACACTTTTTGCTGGATCTAGTTTGGCCTGCGTCGCCTTCAAATAAGATCTTTTCAGTTGTCCTGGCAGCTTACGGCCATACCACCCTGAAAACGCCTGATCTCGTCCGATCTCGGAAGCTAAGCAGGGGCGGGCCTGGTTAGTACTTGGATGGGAGACCGCCTGGGAATACCAGGTGCTGTAAGCTTTTCATGGTTTCTGCTCTTGCCTGACAGCAGAGGGCGCTGTTTGACACTTTTTGCTGGAGTCTAGTTTGGCCTGCGTCTTCTTCAAATAGGATCTTTTCAGTTGCCCTGGCAGCTTACGGCCATACTACCCTGAAAACGCCCGATCTCGTCCGATCTCGGAAGCTAAGCAGGGGCGGGACTGGTTAGTACTTGGATGGGAGACCGCCTGGGAATACCAGGTGCTGTAAGCTTTTCATGGTTTCTGCTCTTGCCTGACAGCAGAGGGCGCTGTTTGACATGTTTTGCTGGAGTCTAGTTTGGCCTGCGTCACCTTCAAATAGGATCTTTTCAGTTGACCTGGCAGCTTACGGCCATACTACCCTGAAAACGCCCCATCTCGTCCGATCTCGGAAGCTAAGCAGGGGCGGGCCTGGTTAGTACTTGGATGGGAGACCGCCTGGGAATACCAGGTGCTGTACGCTTTTTATGGTTTCTGCTCTTGCCTGACAGCAGAGGGCGCTGTTTGACACTTTTTGCTGGAGTCTAGTTTGTCCTGCGTCGCCTTCAAATAGGATCTTTTCAGTTGCCTTGGCAGCTTTTGGCCATACTACCCTGAAAACGCCCGATCTCGGAAGCTAAGCAGGGGCGGGCCTGGTTAGTACTTGGATGGGAGACCGCCTGGGAATACCAGGTGCTGTAAGCTTTTTATGGTTTCTGCTCTTGCCTGACAGCAGAGGGCGCTGTTTGCCACTTTTTTCTGGAGTCTAGTTTGGCCTGCATCGCCTTCAAATAGGACATTTTCAGTTGCCCTGGCAGCTTACGGCCATACTACCCTGAAAAAGCCCGATCTCGTCCGATCTCGGAAGCTAAGCAGGGACGGGCCTGGTTAGTACTTGGATGGGAGACCGCCTGGGAATACCAGGTGCTGTAAGCTTTTTATGGTTTCTGCTCTTGCCTGGCAGCAGAGGGCGCTGTTCGACACTTTTTGCTGGAGTCTAGTTTGGCCTGCGTCTTCTTCAAATAGGATCTTTTCAGTTGACCTGGCAGCTTATGGCCATACTACACTGAAAACGCCCGATCTCGTCCGATCTCGGAAGCTAAGCAGGGGCGGGCCTGGTTAGTACTTGGATGGGAGACCGCCTGGGAATACCAGGTGCTGTAAGCTTTTTATGGTTTCTGCTCTAGCCTGACAGCAGAGGGCGCTGTTTGACACTTTCTGCTGGATCTAGTTTGGCCTGCGTCGCCTTCAAATAAGATCTTTTCAGTTGTCCTGGCAGCTTACGGCCACACCACCCTGAAAACGCCTGATCTCGTCCGATCTCGGAAGCTAAGCAGGGGCGGGCCTGGTTAGTACTTGGATGGGAGACCGCCTGGGAATACCAGGTGCTGTAAGCTTTTTTTGGTTTCTGCTCTTGCCTGACAGCAGAGGGCGCTGTTTGACACTTTTTGCTGGAATCTAGTTTGGCCTGCGTCGCCTTCAAATAGGATCTTTTCAGTTGATGTGGCAGCTTACGGCCATATTACCCTGAAAACGCCCGATCTCGTCCGATCTCGGAAGCTAAGCAGGGGCGGGCCTGGTTAGTACTTGGATGGGAGACCGCCTGGGAATACCAGGTGCTGTAAGCTTTTTATGGTTTCTGCTCTAGCCTGACAGCAGAGGGCGCTGTTTGACACTTTTTGCTGGATCTAGTTTGGCCTGCGTCGCCTTCAAATAAGATCTTTTCAGTTGTCCTGGCAGCTTACGGCCATACCACCCTGAAAACGCCTGATCTCGTCCGATCTCGGAAGCTAAGCAGGGGCGGGCCTGGTTAGTACTTGGATGGGAGACCGCCTGGGAATACCAGGTGCTGTAAGCTTTTTATGGTTTCTGCTCTTGCCTGACAGCAGAGGGCGCTGTTTGACACTTTTTGCTGGAGTCTAGTTTGGCCTGCGTCGCCTTCAAATAGGATCTTTTCAGTCGCCCTTGCAGCTTACGGCCATACTACCCTGAAAACGCCCGATCTCGTCCGATCTCGGAAGCTAAGCAGGGGCGGTCCTGGTTAGTACTTGGATGGGAGACCGCCTGGGATTACCAGGTGCTGTAAGCTTTTTATGGTTTCTGCTCTTGCCTGACAGCAGAGGGCGCTGTTTGACACTTTTTGCTGGAGTCTAGTTTGGCCTGCGTCTTCTTCAAATAGGATCTTTTCAGTTGTCCTGGCAGCTTACGGCCATACTACCCTGAAAACGCCCGATCTCGGAAGCTAAGCAGGGGCGGGCCTGGTTAGTACTTGGATGGGAGACCGCCTGTGAATACCAGGTGCTGTAAGCTTTTTATGGTTTCTGCTCTTGCCTGACAGCAGAGGGCGCTGTTTGACACTTTTTGCTGTAGTCTAGTTTGGCCTGCGTCACTTTCAAATAGGATCTTTTCAGTTGACCTGGCAGCTTAGGCCATACTACCCTGAAAACGCCCGATCTCGTACGATCTCGGAAGCTAAGCAGGGCCGGGCCTGGTTAGTACTTGGATGGGAGACCGCCTGTGAATACCAGGTGCTGTAAGCTTTTTATGGTTTCTGCTCTTGCCTGACAGCAGAGGGCGCTGTTTGACACTTTTTGCTGTAGTCTAGTTTGGCCTGCGTCACCTTCAAATAGGATCTTTTCAGTTGACCTGGCAGCTTACGGCCATACTACCCTGAAAACGCCCGATCTCGTCCGATCTCGGAAGCTAAGCAGGGGCGGGCCTGGTTAGTACTTGGCTGGGAGACCGCCTGGGAATACCAGGTGCTGTAAGCTTTTTATGGTTTCTGCTCTTGCCTGACAGCAGAGGGCGCTGTTTGACATGTTTTGCTGGAGTCTAGTTTGTCCTGCGTCGCCTTCAAATAGGATCTTTTCAGTTGCCTTGGCAGCTTTTGGCCATACTACCCTGAAAACGCCTGATCTCGGAAGCTAAGCAGGGGAGGGCCTGGTTAGTACTTGGATGGGAGACCGCCTGGGAATACCAGGTGCTGTAAGCTTTTTATGGTTTTTGCTCTAGCCTGACAGCAGAGGGCGCTGTTTGACACTTTTTGCTGGATCTAGTTTGGCCTGCGTCGCCTTCAAATAAGATCTTTTCAGTTGTCCTGGCAGCTTACGGCCATACCACCCTGAAAACGCCTGATCTCGTCCGATCTCGGAAGCTAAGCAGGGGCGGGCCTGGTTAGTACTTGGATGGGAGACCGCCTGGGAATACCAGGTGCTGTAAGCTTTTTATGGTTTCTGCTCTTGCCTGACAGCAGAGGGCGCTGTTTGACACCTTTTGCTGGAGTCTAGTTTGGCCTGCGTCGCCTTCAAATAGGATCTTTTCAGTTGATGTGGCAGCTTACGGCCATACTACCCTGAAAACGCCCGATCTCGTCCGATCTCGGAAGCTAAGCAGGGGCGAGCCTGGTTAGTACTTGGATGGGAGACCGCCTGGGAATACCAGGTGCTGTAAGCTTTTCATGGTTTCTGCTCTTGCCTGACAGCAGAGGGCGCTGTTTGACATGTTTTGCTGGAGTCTAGTTTGGCCTGCGTCACCTTCAAATAGGATCTTTTCAGTTGACCTGGCAGCTTACGGCCATACTACCCTGAAAACGCCCGATCTCGGAAGCTAAGCAGGGGCGGGCCTGGTTAGTACTTGGATGGGAGACCGCCTGGGAATACCAGGTGCTGTAAGCTTTTTATGGTTTCTGCTCTAGCCTGACAGCAGAGGGCGCTGTTTGACACTTTTTGCTGGATCTAGTTTGGCCTGCGTCGCCTTCAAATAAGATCTTTTCAGTTGTCCTGGCAGCTTACGGCCATACTACCCTGAAAACGCCCGATCTCGTCCGATCTCGGAAGCTAAGCAGGGGTGGGCCTGGTTAGTACTTGGATGGGAGACCGCCTGGCAATACCAGGTGCTGTAAGCCTTTTATGGTTTCTGCTCTTGCCTGACAGCAGAGGGCGCTGTTTGACACTTTTTGCTGGAGTCTAGTTTGGCCTGCGTCGCCTTCAAATAGGATCTTTTCATTTGCCCTGGCAGCTTACGACCATACTACCCTGAAAACGCCCGATCTCGTCCGATCTCGGAAGCTAAGCAGGGGCGGGCCTGGTTAGTACTTGGATGGGAGACCGCCTGGGAATACCAGGTGCTGTAAGCTTTTTATGGTTTCTGCTCTAGCCTGACAGCAGAGGGCGCTGTTTGACATGTTTTGCTGGAGTCTAGTTTGTCCTGCGTCGCCTTCAAATAGGATCTTTTCAGTTGCCTTGGCAGCTTTTGGCCATACTACCCTGAAAACGCCTGATCTCGGAAGCTAAGCAGGGGAGGGCCTGGTTAGTACTTGGATGGGAGACCGCCTGGGAATACCAGGTGCTGTAAGCTTTTTATGGTTTCTGCTCTAGCCTGACAGCAGAGGGCGCTGTTTGACACTTTTTGCTGGATCTAGTTTGGCCTGCGTCGCCTTCAAATAAGATCTTTTCAGTTGTCCTGGCAGCTTACGGCCATACCACCCTGAAAACGCCTGATCTCGTCCGATCTCGGAAGCTAAGCAGGGGCGGGCCTGGTTAGTACTTGCATGGGAGACCGCCTGGGAATACCAGGTGCTGTAAGCTTTTTATGGTTTCTGCTCTTGCCTGACAGCAGAGGGCGCTGTTTGACACCTTTTGCTGGAGTCTAGTTTGGCCTGCGTCGCCTTCAAATAGGATCTTTTCAGTTGATGTGGCAGCTTACGGCCATATTACCCTGAAAACGCCCGATCTCGTCCGATCTCGGAAGCTAAGCAGGGGCGGGCCTGGTTAGTACTTGGATGGGAGACCGCCTGGGAATACCAGGTGCTGTAAGCTTTTTATGGTTTCTGCTCTAGCCTGACAGCAGAGGGCGCTGTTTGACACTTTTTGCTGGATCTAGTTTGGCCTGCGTCGCCTTCAAATAAGATCTTTTCAGTTGTCCTGGCAGCTTACGGCCATACCACCCTGAAAACGCCTGATCTCGTCCGATCTCGGAAGCTAAGCAGGGGCGGGCCTGGTTAGTACTTGGATGGGAGACCGCCTGGGAATACCAGGTGCTGTAAGCTTTTTATGGTTTCTGCTCTTGCCTGACAGCAGAGGGCGCTGTTTGACACTTTTTGCTGGAGTCTAGTTTGGCCTGCGTCGCCTTCAAATAGGATCTTTACAGTTGCCCTGGCAGCTTACGGCCACACTACCCTGAAAACGCCTGATCTCGGAAGCTAAGCAGGGGAGGGCCTGGTTAGTACTTGGATGGGAGACCGCCTGGGAATACCAGGTGCTGTAAGCTTTTTATGGTTTCTGCTCTAGCCTGACAGCAGAGGGCGCTGTTTGACACTTTTTGCTGGATCTAGTTTGGCCTGCGTCGCCTTCAAATAAGATCTTTTCAGTTGTCCTGGCAGCTTACGGCCATACCACCCTGAAAACGCCTGATCTCGTCCGATCTCGGAAGCTAAGCAGGGGCGGGCCTGGTTAGTACTTGGATGGGAGACCGCCTGGGAATACCAGGTGCTGTAAGCTTTTCATGGTTTCTGCTCTTGCCTGACAGCAGAGGGCGCTGTTTGACACTTTTTGCTGGAGTCTAGTTTGGCCTGCGTCTTCTTCAAATAGGATCTTTTCAGTTGCCCTGGCAGCTTACGGCCATACTACCCTGAAAACGCCCGATCTCGTCCGATCTCGGAAGCTAAGCAGGGGCGGGACTGGTTAGTACTTGGATGGGAGACCGCCTGGGAATACCAGGTGCTGTAAGCTTTTCATGGTTTCTGCTCTTGCCTGACAGCAGAGGGCGCTGTTTGACATGTTTTGCTGGAGTCTAGTTTGGCCTGCGTCACCTTCAAATAGGATCTTTTCAGTTGACCTGGCAGCTTACGGCCATACTACCCTGAAAACGCCCCATCTCGTCCGATCTCGGAAGCTAAGCAGGGGCGGGCCTGGTTGGTACTTGGATGGGAGACCGCCTGGGAATACCAGGTGCTGTACGCTTTTTATGGTTTCTGCTCTTGCCTGACAGCAGAGGGCGCTGTTTGACACTTTTTGCTGGAGTCTAGTTTGTCCTGCGTCGCCTTCAAATAGGATCTTTTCAGTTGCCTTGGCAGCTTTTGGCCATACTACCCTGAAAACGCCCGATCTCGGAAGCTAAGCAGGGGCGGGCCTGGTTAGTACTTGGATGGGAGACCGCCTGGGAATACCAGGTGCTGTAAGCTTTTTATGGTTTCTGCTCTTGCCTGACAGCAGAGGGCGCTGTTTGCCACTTTTTTCTGGAGTCTAGTTTGGCCTGCATCGCCTTCAAATAGGACATTTTCAGTTGCCCTGGCAGCTTACGGCCATACTACCCTGAAAAAGCCCGATCTCGTCCGATCTCGGAAGCTAAGCAGGGACGGGCCTGGTTAGTACTTGGATGGGAGACCGCCTGGGAATACCAGGTGCTGTAAGCTTTTTATGGTTTCTGCTCTTGCCTGACAGCAGAGGGCGCTGTTCGACACTTTTTGCTGGAGTCTAGTTTGGCCTGCGTCTTCTTCAAATAGGATCTTTTCAGTTGACCTGGCAGCTTATGGCCATACTACACTGAAAACGCCCGATCTCGTCCGATCTCGGAAGCTAAGCAGGGGCGGGCCTGGTTAGTACTTGGATGGGAGACCGCCTGGGAATACCAGGTGCTGTAAGCTTTTTATGGTTTCTGCTCTAGCCTGACAGCAGAGGGCGCTGTTTGACACTTTCTGCTGGATCTAGTTTGGCCTGCGTCGCCTTCAAATAAGATCTTTTCAGTTGTCCTGGCAGCTTACGGCCACACCACCCTGAAAACGCCTGATCTCGTCCGATCTCGGAAGCTAAGCAGGGGCGGGCCTGGTTAGTACTTGGATGGGAGACCGCCTGGGAATACCAGGTGCTGTAAGCTTTTTTTGGTTTCTGCTCTTGCCTGACAGCAGAGGGCGCTGTTTGACACTTTTTGCTGGAATCTAGTTTGGCCTGCGTCGCCTTCAAATAGGATCTTTTCAGTTGATGTGGCAGCTTACGGCCATACCACCCTGAAAACGCCTGATCTCGTCCGATCTCGGAAGCTAAGCAGGGGCGGGCCTGGTTAGTACTTGGATGGGAGACCGCCTGGGAATACCAGGTGCTGTAAGCTTTTTATGGTTTCTGCTCTTGCCTGACAGCAGAGGGCGCTGTTTGACACTTTTTGCTGGAGTCTAGTTTGGCCTGCGTCGCCTTCAAATAGGATCTTTTCAGTCGCCCTTGCAGCTTACGGCCATACTACCCTGAAAACGCCCGATCTCGTCCGATCTCGGAAGCTAAGCAGGGGCGGTCCTGGTTAGTACTTGGATGGGAGACCGCCTGGGATTACCAGGTGCTGTAAGCTTTTTATGGTTTCTGCTCTTGCCTGACAGCAGAGGGCGCTGTTTGACACTTTTTGCTGGAGTCTAGTTTGGCCTGCGTCTTCTTCAAATAGGATCTTTTCAGTTGTCCTGGCAGCTTACCGCCATACTACCCTGAAAACGCCCGATCTCGGAAGCTAAGCAGGGGCGGGCCTGGTTAGTACTTGGATGGGAGACCGCCTGTGAATACCAGGTGCTGTAAGCTTTTTATGGTTTCTGCTCTTGCCTGACAGCAGAGGGCGCTGTTTGACACTTTTTGCTGTAGTCTAGTTTGGCCTGCGTCACTTTCAAATAGGATCTTTTCAGTTGACCTGGCAGCTTAGGCCATACTACCCTGAAAACGCCCGATCTCGTACGATCTCGGAAGCTAAGCAGGGCCGGGCCTGGTTAGTACTTGGATGGGAGACCGCCTGTGAATACCAGGTGCTGTAAGCTTTTTATGGTTTCTGCTCTTGCCTGACAGCAGAGGGCGCTGTTTGACACTTTTTGCTGTAGTCTAGTTTGGCCTGCGTCACCTTCAAATAGGATCTTTTCAGTTGACCTGGCAGCTTACGGCCATACTACCCTGAAAACGCCCGATCTCGTCCGATCTCGGAAGCTAAGCAGGGGCGGGCCTGGTTAGTACTTGGCTGGGAGACCGCCTGGGAATACCAGGTGCTGTAAGCTTTTTATGGTTTCTGCTCTTGCCTGACAGCAGAGGGCGCTGTTTGACATGTTTTGCTGGAGTCTAGTTTGTCCTGCGTCGCCTTCAAATAGGATCTTTTCAGTTGCCTTGGCAGCTTTTGGCCATACTACCCTGAAAACGCCTGATCTCGGAAGCTAAGCAGGGGAGGGCCTGGTTAGTACTTGGATGGGAGACCGCCTGGGAATACCAGGTGCTGTAAGCTTTTTATGGTTTTTGCTCTAGCCTGACAGCAGAGGGCGCTGTTTGACACTTTTTGCTGGATCTAGTTTGGCCTGCGTCGCCTTCAAATAAGATCTTTTCAGTTGTCCTGGCAGCTTACGGCCATACCACCCTGAAAACGCCTGATCTCGTCCGATCTCGGAAGCTAAGCAGGGGCGGGCCTGGTTAGTACTTGGATGGGAGACCGCCTGGGAATACCAGGTGCTGTAAGCTTTTTATGGTTTCTGCTCTTGCCTGACAGCAGAGGGCGCTGTTTGACACCTTTTGCTGGAGTCTAGTTTGGCCTGCGTCGCCTTCAAATAGGATCTTTTCAGTTGATGTGGCAGCTTACGGCCATACTACCCTGAAAACGCCCGATCTCGTCCGATCTCGGAAGCTAAGCAGGGGCGAGCCTGGTTAGTACTTGGATGGGAGACCGCCTGGGAATACCAGGTGCTGTAAGCTTTTCATGGTTTCTGCTCTTGCCTGACAGCAGAGGGCGCTGTTTGACATGTTTTGCTGGAGTCTAGTTTGGCCTGCGTCACCTTCAAATAGGATCTTTTCAGTTGACCTGGCAGCTTACGGCCATACTACCCTGAAAACGCCCGATCTCGGAAGCTAAGCAGGGGCGGGCCTGGTTAGTACTTGGATGGGAGACCGCCTGGGAATACCAGGTGCTGTAAGCTTTTTATGGTTTCTGCTCTAGCCTGACAGCAGAGGGCGCTGTTTGACACTTTTTGCTGGATCTAGTTTGGCCTGCGTCGCCTTCAAATAAGATCTTTTCAGTTGTCCTGGCAGCTTACGGCCATACTACCCTGAAAACGCCCGATCTCGTCCGATCTCGGAAGCTAAGCAGGGGTGGGCCTGGTTAGTACTTGGATGGGAGACCGCCTGGCAATACCAGGTGCTGTAAGCCTTTTATGGTTTCTGCTCTTGCCTGACAGCAGAGGGCGCTGTTTGACACTTTTTGCTGGAGTCTAGTTTGGCCTGCGTCGCCTTCAAATAGGATCTTTTCATTTGCCCTGGCAGCTTACGACCATACTACCCTGAAAACGCCCGATCTCGTCCGATCTCGGAAGCTAAGCAGGGGCGGGCCTGGTTAGTACTTGGATGGGAGACCGCCTGGGAATACCAGGTGCTGTAAGCTTTTTATGGTTTCTGCTCTAGCCTGACAGCAGAGGGCGCTGTTTGACATGTTTTGCTGGAGTCTAGTTTGTCCTGCGTCGCCTTCAAATAGGATCTTTTCAGTTGCCTTGGCAGCTTTTGGCCATACTACCCTGAAAACGCCTGATCTCGGAAGCTAAGCAGGGGAGGGCCTGGTTAGTACTTGGATGGGAGACCGCCTGGGAATACCAGGTGCTGTAAGCTTTTTATGGTTTCTGCTCTAGCCTGACAGCAGAGGGCGCTGTTTGACACTTTTTGCTGGATCTAGTTTGGCCTGCGTCGCCTTCAAATAAGATCTTTTCAGTTGTCCTGGCAGCTTACGGCCATACCACCCTGAAAACGCCTGATCTCGTCCGATCTCGGAAGCTAAGCAGGGGCGGGCCTGGTTAGTACTTGGATGGGAGACCGCCTGGGAATACCAGGTGCTGTAAGCTTTTTATGGTTTCTGCTCTTGCCTGACAGCAGAGGGCGCTGTTTGACACCTTTTGCTGGAGTCTAGTTTGGCCTGCGTCGCCTTCAAATAGGATCTTTTCAGTTGATGTGGCAGCTTACGGCCATATTACCCTGAAAACGCCCGATCTCGTCCGATCTCGGAAGCTAAGCAGGGGCGGGCCTGGTTAGTACTTGGATGGGAGACCGCCTGGGAATACCAGGTGCTGTAAGCTTTTTATGGTTTCTGCTCTAGCCTGACAGCAGAGGGCGCTGTTTGACACTTTTTGCTGGATCTAGTTTGGCCTGCGTCGCCTTCAAATAAGATCTTTTCAGTTGTCCTGGCAGCTTACGGCCATACCACCCTGAAAACGCCTGATCTCGTCCGATCTCGGAAGCTAAGCAGGGGCGGGCCTGGTTAGTACTTGGATGGGAGACCGCCTGGGAATACCAGGTGCTGTAAGCTTTTTATGGTTTCTGCTCTTGCCTGACAGCAGAGGGCGCTGTTTGACACTTTTTGCTGGAGTCTAGTTTGGCCTGCGTCGCCTTCAAATAGGATCTTTTCAGTCGCCCTTGCAGCTTACGGCCATACTACCCTGAAAACGCCCGATCTCGTCCGATCTCGGAAGCTAAGCAGGGGCGGTCCTGGTTAGTACTTGGATGGGAGACCGCCTGGGATTACCAGGTGCTGTAAGCTTTTTATGGTTTCTGCTCTTGCCTGACAGCAGAGGGCGCTGTTTGACACTTTTTGCTGGAGTCTAGTTTGGCCTGCGTCTTCTTCAAATAGGATCTTTACAGTTGCCCAGGCAGCTTACGGCCACACTACCCTGAAAACGCCTGATCTCGGAAGCTAAGCAGGGGAGGGCCTGGTTAGTACTTGGATGGGAGACCGCCTGGGAATACCAGGTGCTGTAAGCTTTTTATGGTTTCTGCTCTAGCCTGACAGCAGAGGGCGCTGTTTGACATGTTTTGCTGGAGTCTAGTTTGTCCTGCGTCGCCTTCAAATAGGATCTTTTCAGTTGCCTTGGCAGCTTTTGGCCATACTACCCTGAAAACGCCTGATCTCAGAAGCTAAGCAGGGGAGGGCCTGGTTAGTACTTGGATGGGAGACCGCCTGGGAATACCAGGTGCTGTAAGCTTTTTATGGTTTTTGCTCTAGCCTGACAGCAGAGGGCGCTGTTTGACACTTTTTGCTGGATCTAGTTTGGCCTGCGTCGCCTTCAAATAAGATCTTTTCAGTTGTCCTGGCAGCTTACGGCCATACCACCCTGAAAACGCCTGATCTCGTCCGATCTCGGAAGCTAAGCAGGGGCGGGCCTGGTTAGTACTTGGATGGGAGACCGCCTGGGAATACCAGGTGCTGTAAGCTTTTTATGGTTTCTGCTCTTGCCTGACAGCAGAGGGCGCTGTTTGACACCTTTTGCTGGAGTCTAGTTTGGCCTGCGTCGCCTTCAAATAGGATCTTTTCAGTTGATGTGGCAGCTTACGGCCATACTACCCTGAAAACGCCCGATCTCGTCCGATCTCGGAAGCTAAGCAGGGGCGAGCCTGGTTAGTACTTGGATGGGAGACCGCCTGGGAATACCAGGTGCTGTAAGCTTTTCATGGTTTCTGCTCTTGCCTGACAGCAGAGGGCGCTGTTTGACATGTTTTGCTGGAGTCTAGTTTGGCCTGCGTCACCTTCAAATAGGATCTTTTCAGTTGACCTGGCAGCTTACGGCCATACTACCCTGAAAACGCCCGATCTCGGAAGCTAAGCAGGGGCGGGCCTGGTTAGTACTTGGATGGGAGACCGCCTGGGAATACCAGGTGCTGTAAGCTTTTTATGGTTTCTGCTCTAGCCTGACAGCAGAGGGCGCTGTTTGACACTTTTTGCTGGATCTAGTTTGGCCTGCGTCGCCTTCAAATAAGATCTTTTCAGTTGTCCTGGCAGCTTACGGCCATACTACCCTGAAAACGCCCGATCTCGTCCGATCTCGGAAGCTAAGCAGGGGTGGGCCTGGTTAGTACTTGGATGGGAGACCGCCTGGCAATACCAGGTGCTGTAAGCCTTTTATGGTTTCTGCTCTTGCCTGACAGCAGAGGGCGCTGTTTGACACTTTTTGCTGGAGTCTAGTTTGGCCTGCGTCGCCTTCAAATAGGATCTTTTCATTTGCCCTGGCAGCTTACGGCCATACTACCCTGAAAACGCCCGATCTCGTCCGATCTCGGAAGCTAAGCAGGGGCGGGCCTGGTTAGTACTTGGATGGGAGACCGCCTGGGAATACCAGGTGCTGTACGCTTTTTATGGTTTCTGCTCTTGCCTGACAGCAGAGGGCGCTGTTTGACACTTTTTGCTGGAGTCTAGTTTGTCCTGCGTCGCCTTCAAATAGGATCTTTTCAGTTGCCTTGGCAGCTTTTGGCCATACTACCCTGAAAACGCCCGATCTCGGAAGCTAAGCAGGGGCGGGCCTGGTTATACTTGGATGGGAGACCGCCTGGGAATACCAGGTGCTGTAAGCTTTTTATGGTTTCTGCTCTTGCCTGACAGCAGAGGGCGCTGTTTGACATGTTTTGCTGGAGTCTAGTTTGGCCTGCGTCACCTTCAAATAGGATTTTTTCAGTTGACCTGGCAGCTTACGGCCATACTACCTTGAAAACGCCCGATCTCGTCCGATCTCGGAAGCTAAGCACGGGCGGGCCTGGTTAGTACTTGAATGGGAGACCGCCTGGGAATACCAGGTGCTGTAAGCTTTTTATGGTTTCTGCTCTTGCCTAACAGCAGAGGGCGCTGTTTGACACTTTTTGCTGGAGTCTAGTTTGGCCTGCGTCGCCTTCAAATAGGATCTTTTCAGATGCCCTGGCAGCTTACGGCCATACTACCCTGAAAACGCCCGGTCTTGTCCGATCTCGGAAGCTAAGCAGGGGCGGGCCTGGTTAGTACTTGGATGGGAGACCGCCTGGGAATACCAGGTGCTGTAAGCTTTTTATGGTTTCTGCTCTTGCCTGACAGCAGAGGGCGCTGTTTGACACTTTTTGCTGGAGTCTAGTTTGGCCTGCGTCTTCTTCAAATAGGATCTTTTCAGTTGACCTGGCAGCTTATGGCCATACTACCCTGAAAACGCCCGATCTCGTCCGATCTCGGAAGCTAAGCAGGGGTGGGCCTGGTTAGTACTTGGATGGGAGACCGCCTGGGAATACCAGGTGCTGTAAGCTTTTTATGGTTTCTGCTCTAGCCTGACAGCAGAGGGCGCTGTTTGACACTTTTTGCTGGATCTAGTTTGGCCTGCGTCGCCTTCAAATAAGATCTTTTCAGTTGTCCTGGCAGCTTACGGCCATACTACCCTGAAAACGCCCGATCTCGTCCGATCTCGGAAGCTAAGCAGGGGCGGGCCTGGTTAGTACTTGGATGGGAGACCGCCTGGGAATACCAGGTGCTGTAAGCTTTTTATGGTTTCTGCTCTTGCCTGACAGCAGAGGGCGCTGTTTGACACTTTTTGCTGGAGTCTAGTTTGGCCTGCGTCGCCTTCAAATAGGATCTTTTCAGTTGTCCTGGCAGCTTACGGCCATACTACCCTGAAAACGCCCGATCTCTTCCGATCTCTTCCGATCTCGGAAGCTAAGCAGGGGCGGGCCTGGTTAGTACTTGGATGGGAGACCGCCTGGGAATACCAGGTGCTGTAAGCTTTTTATGGTTTCTGCTCTTGCCTGACAGCAGAGGGCGCTGTTTGACACTTTTTGCTGGAGTCTAGTTTGGCCTGCGTCGCCTTCAAATAGGATCTTTTCAGTTGATGTGGCAGCTTACGGCCATACTACCCTGAAAACGCCCGATCTCGTCCGATCTCGGAAGCTAAGCAGGGGCGGGCCTGGTTAGTACTTGGATGGGAGACCGCCTGGGAATACCAGGTGCTGTAAGCTTTTTATGGTTTCTGCTCTTGCCTGACAGCAGAGGGCGCTGTTTGACACTTTTTGCTGGAGTCTAGTTTGGCCTGCGTCGCCTTCAAATAGGATCTTTACAGTTGCCCTGGCAGCTTACGGCCACACTACCCTGAAAACGCCTGATCTCGGAAGCTAAGCAGGGGAGGGCCTGGTTAGTACTTGGATGGGAGACCGCCTGGGAATACCAGGTGCTGTAAGCTTTTTATGGTTTCTGCTCTAGCCTGACAGCAGAGGGCGCTGTTTGACACTTTTTGCTGGATCTAGTTTGGCCTGCGTCGCCTTCAAATAAGGTCTTTTCAGTTGTCCTGGCAGCTTACGGCCATACCACCCTGAAAACGCCTGATCTCGTCCGATCTCGGAAGCTAAGCAGGGGCGGGCCTGGTTAGTACTTGGATGGGAGACCGCCTGGGAATACCAGGTGCTGTAAGCTTTTCATGGTTTCTGCTCTTGCCTGACAGCAGAGGGCGCTGTTTGACACTTTTTGCTGGAGTCTAGTTTGGCCTGCGTCTTCTTCAAATAGGATCTTTTCAGTTGACCTGGCAGCTTATGGCCATACTACACTGAAAACGCCCGATCTCGTCCGATCTCGGAAGCTAAGCAGGGGCGGGCCTGGTTAGTACTTGGATGGGAGACCGCCTGGGAATACCAGGTGCTGTAAGCTTTTTATGGTTTCTGCTCTAGCCTGACAGCAGAGGGCGCTGTTTGACACTTTCTGCTGGATCTAGTTTGGCCTGCGTCGCCTTCAAATAAGATCTTTTCAGTTGTCCTGGCAGCTTACGGCCACACCACCCTGAAAACGCCTGATCTCGTCCGATCTCGGAAGCTAAGCAGGGGCGGGCCTGGTTAGTACTTGGATGGGAGACCGCCTGGGAATACCAGGTGCTGTAAGCTTTTTTTGGTTTCTGCTCTTGCCTGACAGCAGAGGGCGCTGTTTGACACTTTTTGCTGGAATCTAGTTTGGCCTGCGTCGCCTTCAAATAGGATCTTTTCAGTTGATGTGGCAGCTTACGGCCATACCACCCTGAAAACGCCTGATCTCGTCCGATCTCGGAAGCTAAGCAGGGGCGGGCCTGGTTAGTACTTGGATGGGAGACCGCCTGGGAATACCAGGTGCTGTAAGCTTTTTATGGTTTCTGCTCTTGCCTGACAGCAGAGGGCGCTGTTTGACACTTTTTGCTGGAGTCTAGTTTGGCCTGCGTCGCCTTCAAATAGGATCTTTTCAGTCGCCCTTGCAGCTTACGGCCATACTACCCTGAAAACGCCCGATCTCGTCCGATCTCGGAAGCTAAGCAGGGGCGGTCCTGGTTAGTACTTGGATGGGAGACCGCCTGGGATTACCAGGTGCTGTAAGCTTTTTATGGTTTCTGCTCTTGCCTGACAGCAGAGGGCGCTGTTTGACACTTTTTGCTGGAGTCTAGTTTGGCCTGCGTCTTCTTCAAATAGGATCTTTTCAGTTGTCCTGGCAGCTTACCGCCATACTACCCTGAAAACGCCCGATCTCGGAAGCTAAGCAGGGGCGGGCCTGGTTAGTACTTGGATGGGAGACCGCCTGTGAATACCAGGTGCTGTAAGCTTTTTATGGTTTCTGCTCTTGCCTGACAGCAGAGGGCGCTGTTTGACACTTTTTGCTGTAGTCTAGTTTGGCCTGCGTCACTTTCAAATAGGATCTTTTCAGTTGACCTGGCAGCTTAGGCCATACTACCCTGAAAACGCCCGATCTCGTACGATCTCGGAAGCTAAGCAGGGCCGGGCCTGGTTAGTACTTGGATGGGAGACCGCCTGTGAATACCAGGTGCTGTAAGCTTTTTATGGTTTCTGCTCTTGCCTGACAGCAGAGGGCGCTGTTTGACACTTTTTGCTGTAGTCTAGTTTGGCCTGCGTCACCTTCAAATAGGATCTTTTCAGTTGACCTGGCAGCTTACGGCCATACTACCCTGAAAACGCCCGATCTCGTCCGATCTCGGAAGCTAAGCAGGGGCGGGCCTGGTTAGTACTTGGCTGGGAGACCGCCTGGGAATACCAGGTGCTGTAAGCTTTTTATGGTTTCTGCTCTTGCCTGACAGCAGAGGGCGCTGTTTGACATGTTTTGCTGGAGTCTAGTTTGTCCTGCGTCGCCTTCAAATAGGATCTTTTCAGTTGCCTTGGCAGCTTTTGGCCATACTACCCTGAAAACGCCTGATCTCGGAAGCTAAGCAGGGGAGGGCCTGGTTAGTACTTGGATGGGAGACCGCCTGGGAATACCAGGTGCTGTAAGCTTTTTATGGTTTTTGCTCTAGCCTGACAGCAGAGGGCGCTGTTTGACACTTTTTGCTGGATCTAGTTTGGCCTGCGTCGCCTTCAAATAAGATCTTTTCAGTTGTCCTGGCAGCTTACGGCCATACCACCCTGAAAACGCCTGATCTCGTCCGATCTCGGAAGCTAAGCAGGGGCGGGCCTGGTTAGTACTTGGATGGGAGACCGCCTGGGAATACCAGGTGCTGTAAGCTTTTTATGGTTTCTGCTCTTGCCTGACAGCAGAGGGCGCTGTTTGACACCTTTTGCTGGAGTCTAGTTTGGCCTGCGTCGTCTTCAAATAGGATCTTTTCAGTTGATGTGGCAGCTTACGGCCATACTACCCTGAAAACGCCCGATCTCGTCCGATCTCGGAAGCTAAGCAGGGGCGAGCCTGGTTAGTACTTGGATGGGAGACCGCCTGGGAATACCAGGTGCTGTAAGCTTTTCATGGTTTCTGCTCTTGCCTGACAGCAGAGGGCGCTGTTTGACATGTTTTGCTGGAGTCTAGTTTGGCCTGCGTCACCTTCAAATAGGATCTTTTCAGTTGACCTGGCAGCTTACGGCCATACTACCCTGAAAACGCCCGATCTCGGAAGCTAAGCAGGGGCGGGCCTGGTTAGTACTTGGATGGGAGACCGCCTGGGAATACCAGGTGCTGTAAGCTTTTTATGGTTTCTGCTCTAGCCTGACAGCAGAGGGCGCTGTTTGACACTTTTTGCTGGATCTAGTTTGGCCTGCGTCGCCTTCAAATAAGATCTTTTCAGTTGTCCTGGCAGCTTACGGCCATACTACCCTGAAAACGCCCGATCTCGTCCGATCTCGGAAGCTAAGCAGGGGTGGGCCTGGTTAGTACTTGGATGGGAGACCGCCTGGCAATACCAGGTGCTGTAAGCCTTTTATGGTTTCTGCTCTTGCCTGACAGCAGAGGGCGCTGTTTGACACTTTTTGCTGGAGTCTAGTTTGGCCTGCGTCGCCTTCAAATAGGATCTTTTCATTTGCCCTGGCAGCTTACGACCATACTACCCTGAAAACGCCCGATCTCGTCCGATCTCGGAAGCTAAGCAGGGGCGGGCCTGGTTAGTACTTGGATGGGAGACCGCCTGGGAATACCAGGTGCTGTAAGCTTTTTATGGTTTCTGCTCTAGCCTGACAGCAGAGGGCGCTGTTTGACATGTTTTGCTGGAGTCTAGTTTGTCCTGCGTCGCCTTCAAATAGGATCTTTTCAGTTGCCTTGGCAGCTTTTGGCCATACTACCCTGAAAACGCCTGATCTCGGAAGCTAAGCAGGGGAGGGCCTGGTTAGTACTTGGATGGGAGACCGCCTGGGAATACCAGGTGCTGTAAGCTTTTTATGGTTTCTGCTCTAGCCTGACAGCAGAGGGCGCTGTTTGACACTTTTTGCTGGATCTAGTTTGGCCTGCGTCGCCTTCAAATAAGATCTTTTCAGTTGTCCTGGCAGCTTACGGCCATACCACCCTGAAAACGCCTGATCTCGTCCGATCTCGGAAGCTAAGCAGGGGCGGGCCTGGTTAGTACTTGGATGGGAGACCGCCTGGGAATACCAGGTGCTGTAAGCTTTTTATGGTTTCTGCTCTTGCCTGACAGCAGAGGGCGCTGTTTGACACCTTTTGCTGGAGTCTAGTTTGGCCTGCGTCGCCTTCAAATAGGATCTTTTCAGTTGATGTGGCAGCTTACGGCCATATTACCCTGAAAACGCCCGATCTCGTCCGATCTCGGAAGCTAAGCAGGGGCGGGCCTGGTTAGTACTTGGATGGGAGACCGCCTGGGAATACCAGGTGCTGTAAGCTTTTTATGGTTTCTGCTCTAGCCTGACAGCAGAGGGCGCTGTTTGACACTTTTTGCTGGATCTAGTTTGGCCTGCGTCGCCTTCAAATAAGATCTTTTCAGTTGTCCTGGCAGCTTACGGCCATACCACCCTGAAAACGCCTGATCTCGTCCGATCTCGGAAGCTAAGCAGGGGCGGGCCTGGTTAGTACTTGGATGGGAGACCGCCTGGGAATACCAGGTGCTGTAAGCTTTTTATGGTTTCTGCTCTTGCCTGACAGCAGAGGGCGCTGTTTGACACTTTTTGCTGGAGTCTAGTTTGGCCTGCGTCGCCTTCAAATAGGATCTTTTCAGTCGCCCTTGCAGCTTACGGCCATACTACCCTGAAAACGCCCGATCTCGTCCGATCTCGGAAGCTAAGCAGGGGCGGTCCTGGTTAGTACTTGGATGGGAGACCGCCTGGGATTACCAGGTGCTGTAAGCTTTTTATGGTTTCTGCTCTTGCCTGACAGCAGAGGGCGCTGTTTGACACTTTTTGCTGGAGTCTAGTTTGGCCTGCGTCTTCTTCAAATAGGATCTTTACAGTTGCCCAGGCAGCTTACGGCCACACTACCCTGAAAACGCCTGATCTCGGAAGCTAAGCAGGGGAGGGCCTGGTTAGTACTTGGATGGGAGACCGCCTGGGAATACCAGGTGCTGTAAGCTTTTTATGGTTTCTGCTCTAGCCTGACAGCAGAGGGCGCTGTTTGACATGTTTTGCTGGAGTCTAGTTTGTCCTGCGTCGCCTTCAAATAGGATCTTTTCAGTTGCCTTGGCAGCTTTTGGCCATACTACCCTGAAAACGCCTGATCTCAGAAGCTAAGCAGGGGAGGGCCTGGTTAGTACTTGGATGGGAGACCGCCTGGGAATACCAGGTGCTGTAAGCTTTTTATGGTTTTTGCTCTAGCCTGACAGCAGAGGGCGCTGTTTGACACTTATTGCTGGATCTAGTTTGGCCTGCGTCGCCTTCAAATAAGATCTTTTCAGTTGTCCTGGCAGCTTACGGCCATACCACCCTGAAAACGCCTGATCTCGTCCGATCTCGGAAGCTAAGCAGGGGCGGGCCTGGTTAGTACTTGGATGGGAGACCGCCTGGGAATACCAGGTGCTGTAAGCTTTTTATGGTTTCTGCTCTTGCCTGACAGCAGAGGGCGCTGTTTGACACCTTTTGCTGGAGTCTAGTTTGGCCTGCGTCGCCTTCAAATAGGATCTTTTCAGTTGATGTGGCAGCTTACGGCCATACTACCCTGAAAACGCCCGATCTCGTCCGATCTCGGAAGCTAAGCAGGGGCGAGCCTGGTTAGTACTTGGATGGGAGACCGCCTGGGAATACCAGGTGCTGTAAGCTTTTCATGGTTTCTGCTCTTGCCTGACAGCAGAGGGCGCTGTTTGACATGTTTTGCTGGAGTCTAGTTTGGCCTGCGTCACCTTCAAATAGGATCTTTTCAGTTGACCTGGCAGCTTACGGCCATACTACCCTGAAAACGCCCGATCTCGGAAGCTAAGCAGGGGCGGGCCTGGTTAGTACTTGGATGGGAGACCGCCTGGGAATACCAGGTGCTGTAAGCTTTTTATGGTTTCTGCTCTAGCCTGACAGCAGAGGGCGCTGTTTGACACTTTTTGCTGGATCTAGTTTGGCCTGCGTCGCCTTCAAATAAGATCTTTTCAGTTGTCCTGGCAGCTTACGGCCATACTACCCTGAAAACGCCCGATCTCGTCCGATCTCGGAAGCTAAGCAGGGGTGGGCCTGGTTAGTACTTGGATGGGAGACCGCCTGGCAATACCAGGTGCTGTAAGCCTTTTATGGTTTCTGCTCTTGCCTGACAGCAGAGGGCGCTGTTTGACACTTTTTGCTGGAGTCTAGTTTGGCCTGCGTCGCCTTCAAATAGGATCTTTTCATTTGCCCTGGCAGCTTACGACCATACTACCCTGAAAACGCCCGATCTCGTCCGATCTCGGAAGCTAAGCAGGGGCGGGCCTGGTTAGTACTTGGATGGGAGACCGCCTGGGAATACCAGGTGCTGTAAGCTTTTTATGGTTTCTGCTCTAGCCTGACAGCAGAGGGCGCTGTTTGACATGTTTTGCTGGAGTCTAGTTTGTCCTGCGTCGCCTTCAAATAGGATCTTTTCAGTTGCCTTGGCAGCTTTTGGCCATACTACCCTGAAAACGCCTGATCTCGGAAGCTAAGCAGGGGAGGGCCTGGTTAGTACTTGGATGGGAGACCGCCTGGGAATACCAGGTGCTGTAAGCTTTTTATGGTTTCTGCTCTAGCCTGACAGCAGAGGGCGCTGTTTGACACTTTTTGCTGGATCTAGTTTGGCCTGCGTTGCCTTCAAATAAGATCTTTTCAGTTGTCCTGGCAGCTTACGGCCATACCACCCTGAAAACGCCTGATCTCGTCCGATCTCGGAAGCTAAGCAGGGGCGGGCCTGGTTAGTACTTGGATGGGAGACCGCCTGGGAATACCAGGTGCTGTAAGCTTTTTATGGTTTCTGCTCTTGCCTGACAGCAGAGGGCGCTGTTTGACACTTTTTGCTGGAGTCTAGTTTGGCCTGCGTCGCCTTCAAATAGGATCTTTTCAGTCGCCCTTGCAGCTTACGGCCATACTACCCTGAAAACGCCCGATCTCGTCCGATCTCGGAAGCTAAGCAGGGGCGGGCCTGGTTAGTACTTGGATGGGAGACCGCCTGGGAATACCAGGTGCTGTAAGCTTTTTATGGTTTCTGCTCTAGCCTGACAGCAGAGGGCGCTGTTTGACACTTTTTGCTGGATCTAGTTTGGCCTGCGTCGCCTTCAAATAAGATCTTTTAAGTTGTCCTGGCAGCTTACGGCCATACCACCCTGAAAACGCCTGATCTCGTCCGATCTCGGAAGCTAAGCAGGGGCGGGCCTGGTTAGTACTTGGATGGGAGACCGCCTGGGAATACCAGGTGCTGTAAGCTTTTTATGGTTTCTGCTCTTGCCTGACAGCAGAGGGCGCTGTTTGACACTTTTTGCTGGAGTCTAGTTTGGCCTGCGTCGCCTTCAAATAGGATCTTTTCAGTCGCCCTTGCAGCTTACGGCCATACTACCCTGAAAACGCCCGATCTCGTCCGATCTCGGAAGCTAAGCAGGGGCGGTCCTGGTTAGTACTTGGATGGGAGACCGCCTGGGATTACCAGGTCCTGTAAGCTTTTTATGGTTTCTGCTCTTGCCTGACAGCAGAGGGCGCTGTTTGACACTTTTTGCTGGAGTCTAGTTTGGCCTGCGTCTTCTTCAAATAGGATCTTTTCAGTTGTCCTGGCAGCTTACGGCCATACTACCCTGAAAACGCCCGATCTCGGAAGCTAAGCAGGGGCGGGCCTGGTTAGTACTTGGATGGGAGACCGCCTGTGAATACCAGGTGCTGTAAGCTTTTTATGGTTTCTGCTCTTGCCTGACAGCAGAGGGCGCTGTTTGACACTTTTTGCTGTAGTCTAGTTTGGCCTGCGTCACTTTCAAATAGGATCTTTTCAGTTGACCTGGCAGCTTAGGCCATACTACCCTGAAAACGCCCGATCTCGTCCGATCTCGGAAGCTAAGCAGGGGTGGGCCTGGTTAGTACTTGGATGGGAGACCGCCTGTGAATACCAGGTGCTGTAAGCTTTTTATGGTTTCTCCTCTTGCCTGACAGCAGAGGGCGCTGTTTGACACTTTTTGCTGTAGTCTAGTTTGGCCTGCGTCACCTTCAAATAGGATCTTTTCAGTTGACCTGGCAGCTTACGGCCATACTACCCTGAAAACGCCCGATCTCGTCCGATCTCGGAAGCTAAGCAGGGGCGGGCCTGGTTAGTACTTGGCTGGGAGACCGCCTGGGAATACCAGGTGCTGTCAGCTTTTTATGGTTTCTGCTCTTGCCTGACAGCAGAGGGCGCTGTTTGACATGTTTTGCTGGAGTCTAGTTTGTCCTGCGTCGCCTTCAAATAGGATCTTTTCAGTTGCCTTGGCAGCTTTTGGCCATACTACCCTGAAAACGCCTGATCTCGGAAGCTAAGCAGGGGAGGGCCTGGTTAGTACTTGGATGGGAGACCGCCTGGGAATACCAGGTGCTGTAAGCTTTTTATGGTTTTTGCTCTAGCCTGACAGCAGAGGGCGCTGTTTGACACTTTTTGCTGGATCTAGTTTGGCCTGCGTCGCCTTCAAATAAGATCTTTTCAGTTGTCCTGGCAGCTTACGGCCATACCACCCTGAAAACGCCTGATCTCGTCCGATCTCGGAAGCTAAGCAGGGGCGGGCCTGGTTAGTACTTGGATGGGAGACCGCCTGGGAATACCAGGTGCTGTAAGCTTTTTATGGTTTCTGCTCTTGCCTGACAGCAGAGGGCGCTGTTTGACACCTTTTGCTGGAGTCTAGTTTGGCCTGCGTCGCCTTCAAATAGGATCTTTTCAGTTGATGTGGCAGCTTACGGCCATACTACCCTGAAAACGCCCGATCTCGTCCGATCTCGGAAGCTAAGCAGGGGCGAGCCTGGTTAGTACTTGGATGGGAGACCGCCTGGGAATACCAGGTGCTGTAAGCTTTTCATGGTTTCTGCTCTTGCCTGACAGCAGAGGGCGCTGTTTGACATGTTTTGCTGGAGTCTAGTTTGGCCTGCGTCACCTTCAAATAGGATCTTTTCAGTTGACCTGGCAGCTTACGGCCATACTACCCTGAAAACGCCCGATCTCGGAAGCTAAGCAGGGGCGGGCCTGGTTAGTACTTGGATGGGAGACCGCCTGGGAATACCAGGTGCTGTAAGCTTTTTATGGTTTCTGCTCTAGCCTGACAGCAGAGGGCGCTGTTTGACACTTTTTGCTGGATCTAGTTTGGCCTGCGTCGCCTTCAAATAAGATCTTTTCAGTTTTCTTGGCAGCTTACGGCCATACTACCCTGAAAACGCCCGATCTCGTCCGATCTCGGAAGCTAAGCAGGGGTGGGCCTGGTTAGTACTTGGATGGGAGACCGCCTGGCAATACCAAGTGCTGTAAGCCTTTTATGGTTTCTGCTCTTGCCTGACAGCAGAGGGCGCTGTTTGACACTTTTTGCTGGAGTCTAGTTTGGCCTGCGTCGCCTTCAAATAGGATCTTTTCATTTGCCCTGGCAGCTTACGGCCATACTACCCTGAAAACGCCCGATCTCGTCCGATCTCGGAAGCTAAGCAGGGGCGGGCCTGGTTAGTACTTGGATGGGAGACCGCCTGGGAATACCAGGTGCTGTAAGCTTTTTATGGTTTCTGCTCTTGCCTGACAGCAGAGGGCGCTGTTCGACACTTTTTGCTGGAGTCTAGTTTGGCCTGCGTCTTCTTCAAATAGGATCTTTTCAGTTGACCTGGCAGCTTATGGCCATACTACACTGAAAACGCCCGATCTCGTCCGATCTCGGAAGCTAAGCAGGGGCGGGCCTGGTTAGTACTAGAATGGGAGACCGCCTGGGAATACCAGGTGCTGTAAGCTTTTTATGGTTTCTGCTCTAGCCTGACAGCAGAGGGCGCTGTTTGACACTTTTTGCTGGATCTAGTTTGGCCTGCGTCGCCTTCAAATAAGATCTTCTCAGTTGTCCTGGCAGCTTACGGCCACACCACCCTGAAAACGCCTGATCTCGTCCGATCTCGGAAGCTAAGCAGGGGCGGGCCTGGTTAGTACTTGGATGGGAGACCGCCTGGGAATACCAGGTGCTGTAAGCTTTTTTTGGTTTCTGCTCTTGCCTGACAGCAGAGGGCGCTGTTTGACACTTTTTGCTGGAATCTAGTTTGGCCTGCGTCGCCTTCAAATAGGATCTTTTCAGTTGATGTGGCAGCTTACGGCCATATTACCCTGAAAACGCCCGATCTCGTCCGATCTCGGAAGCTAAGCAGGGGCGGGCCTGGTTAGTACTTGGATGGGAGACCGCCTGGGAATACCAGGTGCTGTAAGCTTTTTATGGTTTCTGCTCTAGCCTGACAGCAGAGGGCGCTGTTTGACACTTTTTGCTGGATCTAGTTTGGCCTGCGTCGCCTTCAAATAAGATCTTTTCAGTTGTCCTGGCAGCTTACGGCCATACCACCCTGAAAACGCCTGATCTCGTCCGATCTCGGAAGCTAAGCAGGGGCGGGCCTGGTTAGTACTTGGATGGGAGACCGCCTGGGAATACCAGGTGCTGTAAGCTTTTTATGGTTTCTGCTCTTGCCTGACAGCAGAGGGCGCTGTTTGACACTTTTTGCTGGAGTCTAGTTTGGCCTGCGTCGCCTTCAAATAGGATCTTTTCAGTCGCCCTTGCAGCTTACGGCCATACTACCCTGAAAACGCCCGATCTCGTCCGATCTCGGAAGCTAAGCAGGGGCGGTCCTGGTTAGTACTTGGATGGGAGACCGCCTGGGATTACCAGGTGCTGTAAGCTTTTTATGGTTTCTGCTCTTGCCTGACAGCAGAGGGCGCTGTTTGACACTTTTTGCTGTAGTCTAGTTTGGCCTGCGTCACTTTCAAATAGGATCTTTTCAGTTGACCTGGCAGCTTAGGCCATACTACCCTGAAAACGCCCGATCTCGTACGATCTCGGAAGCTAAGCAGGGCCGGGCCTGGTTAGTACTTGGATGGGAGACCGCCTGTGAATACCAGGTGCTGTAAGCTTTTTATGGTTTCTGCTCTTGCCTGACAGCAGAGGGCGCTGTTTGACACTTTTTGCTGTAGTCTAGTTTGGCCTGCGTCACCTTCAAATAGGATCTTTTCAGTTGACCTGGCAGCTTACGGCCATACTACCCTGAAAACGCCCGATCTCGTCCGATCTCGGAAGCTAAGCAGGGGCGGGCCTGGTTAGTACTTGGCTGGGAGACCGCCTGGGAATACCAGGTGCTGTAAGCTTTTTATGGTTTCTGCTCTTGCCTGACAGCAGAGGGCGCTGTTTGACATGTTTTGCTGGAGTCTAGTTTGTCCTGCGTCGCCTTCAAATAGGATCTTTTCAGTTGCCTTGGCAGCTTTTGGCCATACTACCCTGAAAACGCCTGATCTCGGAAGCTAAGCAGGGGAGGGCCTGGTTAGTACTTGGATGGGAGACCGCCTGGGAATACCAGGTGCTGTAAGCTTTTTATGGTTTTTGCTCTAGCCTGACAGCAGAGGGCGCTGTTTGACACTTTTTGCTGGATCTAGTTTGGCCTGCGTCGCCTTCAAATAAGATCTTTTCAGTTGTCCTGGCAGCTTACGGCCATACCACCCTGAAAACGCCTGATCTCGTCCGATCTCGGAAGCTAAGCAGGGGCGGGCCTGGTTAGTACTTGGATGGGAGACCGCCTGGGAATACCAGGTGCTGTAAGCTTTTTATGGTTTCTGCTCTTGCCTGACAGCAGAGGGCGCTGTTTGACACCTTTTGCTGGAGTCTAGTTTGGCCTGCGTCGCCTTCAAATAGGATCTTTTCAGTTGATGTGGCAGCTTACGGCCATACTACCCTGAAAACGCCCGATCTCGTCCGATCTCGGAAGCTAAGCAGGGGCGAGCCTGGTTAGTACTTGGATGGGAGACCGCCTGGGAATACCAGGTGCTGTAAGCTTTTCATGGTTTCTGCTCTTGCCTGACAGCAGAGGGCGCTGTTTGACATGTTTTGCTGGAGTCTAGTTTGGCCTGCGTCACCTTCAAATAGGATCTTTTCAGTTGACCTGGCAGCTTACGGCCATACTACCCTGAAAACGCCCGATCTCGGAAGCTAAGCAGGGGCGGGCCTGGTTAGTACTTGGATGGGAGACCGCCTGGGAATACCAGGTGCTGTAAGCTTTTTATGGTTTCTGCTCTAGCCTGACAGCAGAGGGCGCTGTTTGACACTTTTTGCTGGATCTAGTTTGGCCTGCGTCGCCTTCAAATAAGATCTTTTCAGTTGTCCTGGCAGCTTACGGCCATACTACCCTGAAAACGCCCGATCTCGTCCGATCTCGGAAGCTAAGCAGGGGTGGGCCTGGTTAGTACTTGGATGGGAGACCGCCTGGCAATACCAGGTGCTGTAAGCCTTTTATGGTTTCTGCTCTTGCCTGACAGCAGAGGGCGCTGTTTGACACTTTTTGCTGGAGTCTAGTTTGGCCTGCGTCGCCTTCAAATAGGATCTTTTCATTTGCCCTGGCAGCTTACGACCATACTACCCTGAAAACGCCCGATCTCGTCCGATCTCGGAAGCTAAGCAGGGGCGGGCCTGGTTAGTACTTGGATGGGAGACCGCCTGGGAATACCAGGTGCTGTAAGCTTTTTATGGTTTCTGCTCTAGCCTGACAGCAGAGGGCGCTGTTTGACATGTTTTGCTGGAGTCTAGTTTGTCCTGCGTCGCCTTCAAATAGGATCTTTTCAGTTGCCTTGGCAGCTTTTGGCCATACTACCCTGAAAACGCCTGATCTCGGAAGCTAAGCAGGGGAGGGCCTGGTTAGTACTTGGATGGGAGACCGCCTGGGAATACCAGGTGCTGTAAGCTTTTTATGGTTTCTGCTCTAGCCTGACAGCAGAGGGCGCTGTTTGACACTTTTTGCTGGATCTAGTTTGGCCTGCGTCACCTTCAAATAAGATCTTTTCAGTTGTCCTGGCAGCTTACGGCCATACCACCCTGAAAACGCCTGATCTCGTCCGATCTCGGAAGCTAAGCAGGGGCGGGCCTGGTTAGTACTTGGATGGGAGACCGCCTGGGAATACCAGGTGCTGTAAGCTTTTTATGGTTTCTGCTCTTGCCTGACAGCAGAGGGCGCTGTTTGACACCTTTTGCTGGAGTCTAGTTTGGCCTGCGTCGCCTTCAAATAGGATCTTTTCAGTTGATGTGGCAGCTTACGGCCATATTACCCTGAAAACGCCCGATCTCGTCCGATCTCGGAAGCTAAGCAGGGGCGGGCCTGGTTAGTACTTGGATGGGAGACCGCCTGGGAATACCAGGTGCTGTAAGCTTTTTATGGTTTCTGCTCTTGCCTGACAGCAGAGGGCGCTGTTTGACACCTTTTGCTGGAGTCTAGTTTGGCCTGCGTCGCCTTCAAATAGGATCTTTTCAGTTGATGTGGCAGCTTACGGCCATACTACCCTGAAAACGCCCGATCTCGTCCGATCTCGGAAGCTAAGCAGGGGCGAGCCTGGTTAGTACTTGGATGGGAGACCGCCTGGGAATACCAGGTGCTGTAAGCTTTTCATGGTTTCTGCTCTTGCCTGACAGCAGAGGGCGCTGTTTGACATGTTTTGCTGGAGTCTAGTTTGGCCTGCGTCACCTTCAAATAGGATCTTTTCAGTTGACCTGGCAGCTTACGGCCATACTACCCTGAAAACGCCCGATCTCGGAAGCTAAGCAGGGGCGGGCCTGGTTAGTACTTGGATGGGAGACCGCCTGGGAATACCAGGTGCTGTAAGCTTTTTATGGTTTCTGCTCTAGCCTGACAGCAGAGGGCGCTGTTTGACACTTTTTGCTGGATCTAGTTTGGCCTGCGTCGCCTTCAAATAAGATCTTTTCAGTTTTCTTGGCAGCTTACGGCCATACTACCCTGAAAACGCCCGATCTCGTCCGATCTCGGAAGCTAAGCAGGGGTGGGCCTGGTTAGTACTTGGATGGGAGACCGCCTGGCAATACCAGGTGCTGTAAGCCTTTTATGGTTTCTGCTCTTGCCTGACAGCAGAGGGCGCTGTTTGACACTTTTTGCTGGAGTCTAGTTTGGCCTGCGTCGCCTTCAAATAGGATCTTTTCATTTGCCCTGGCAGCTTACGGCCATACTACCCTGAAAACGCCCGATCTCGTCCGATCTCGGAAGCTAAGCAGGGGCGGGCCTGGTTAGTACTTGGATGGGAGACCGCCTGGGAATACCAGGTGCTGTAAGCTTTTTATGGTTTCTGCTCTTGCCTGACAGCAGAGGGCGCTGTTCGACACTTTTTGCTGGAGTCTAGTTTGGCCTGCGTCTTCTTCAAATAGGATCTTTTCAGTTGACCTGGCAGCTTATGGCCATACTACACTGAAAACGCCCGATCTCGTCCGATCTCGGAAGCTAAGCAGGGGCGGGCCTGGTTAGTACTAGAATGGGAGACCGCCTGGGAATACCAGGTGCTGTAAGCTTTTTATGGTTTCTGCTCTAGCCTGACAGCAGAGGGCGCTGTTTGACACTTTTTGCTGGATCTAGTTTGGCCTGCGTCGCCTTCAAATAAGATCTTTTCAGTTGTCCTGGCAGCTTACGGCCACACCACCCTGAAAACGCCTGATCTCGTCCGATCTCGGAAGCTAAGCAGGGGCGGGCCTGGTTAGTACTTGGATGGGAGACCGCCTGGGAATACCAGGTGCTGTAAGCTTTTTTTGGTTTCTGCTCTTGCCTGACAGCAGAGGGCGCTGTTTGACACTTTTTGCTGGAATCTAGTTTGGCCTGCGTCGCCTTCAAATAGGATCTTTTCAGTTGATGTGGCAGCTTACGGCCATATTACCCTGAAAACGCCCGATCTCGTCCGATCTCGGAAGCTAAGCAGGGGCGGGCCTGGTTAGTACTTGGATGGGAGACCGCCTGGGAATACCAGGTGCTGTAAGCTTTTTATGGTTTCTGCTCTAGCCTGACAGCAGAGGGCGCTGTTTGACACTTTTTGCTGGATCTAGTTTGGCCTGCGTCGCCTTCAAATAAGATCTTTTCAGTTGTCCTGGCAGCTTACGGCCATACCACCCTGAAAACGCCTGATCTCGTCCGATCTCGGAAGCTAAGCAGGGGCGGGCCTGGTTAGTACTTGGATGGGAGACCGCCTGGGAATACCAGGTGCTGTAAGCTTTTTATGGTTTCTGCTCTTGCCTGACAGCAGAGGGCGCTGTTTGACACTTTTTGCTGGAGTCTAGTTTGGCCTGCGTCGCCTTCAAATAGGATCTTTTCAGTCGCCCTTGCAGCTTACGGCCATACTACCCTGAAAACGCCCGATCTCGTCCGATCTCGGAAGCTAAGCAGGGGCGGTCCTGGTTAGTACTTGGATGGGAGACCGCCTGGGATTACCAGGTGCTGTAAGCTTTTTATGGTTTCTGCTCTTGCCTGACAGCAGAGGGCGCTGTTTGACACTTTTTGCTGTAGTCTAGTTTGGCCTGCGTCACTTTCAAATAGGATCTTTTCAGTTGACCTGGCAGCTTAGGCCATACTACCCTGAAAACGCCCGATCTCGTACGATCTCGGAAGCTAAGCAGGGCCGGGCCTGGTTAGTACTTGGATGGGAGACCGCCTGTGAATACCAGGTGCTGTAAGCTTTTTATGGTTTCTGCTCTTGCCTGACAGCAGAGGGCGCTGTTTGACACTTTTTGCTGTAGTCTAGTTTGGCCTGCGTCACCTTCAAATAGGATCTTTTCAGTTGACCTGGCAGCTTACGGCCATACTACCCTGAAAACGCCCGATCTCGTCCGATCTCGGAAGCTAAGCAGGGGCGGGCCTGGTTAGTACTTGGCTGGGAGACCGCCTGGGAATACCAGGTGCTGTAAGCTTTTTATGGTTTCTGCTCTTGCCTGACAGCAGAGGGCGCTGTTTGACATGTTTTGCTGGAGTCTAGTTTGTCCTGCGTCGCCTTCAAATAGGATCTTTTCAGTTGCCTTGGCAGCTTTTGGCCATACTACCCTGAAAACGCCTGATCTCGGAAGCTAAGCAGGGGAGGGCCTGGTTAGTACTTGGATGGGAGACCGCCTGGGAATACCAGGTGCTGTAAGCTTTTTATGGTTTTTGCTCTAGCCTGACAGCAGAGGGCGCTGTTTGACACTTTTTGCTGGATCTAGTTTGGCCTGCGTCGCCTTCAAATAAGATCTTTTCAGTTGTCCTGGCAGCTTACGGCCATACCACCCTGAAAACGCCTGATCTCGTCCGATCTCGGAAGCTAAGCAGGGGCGGGCCTGGTTAGTACTTGGATGGGAGACCGCCTGGGAATACCAGGTGCTGTAAGCTTTTTATGGTTTCTGCTCTTGCCTGACAGCAGAGGGCGCTGTTTGACACCTTTTGCTGGAGTCTAGTTTGGCCTGCGTCGCCTTCAAATAGGATCTTTTCAGTTGATGTGGCAGCTTACGGCCATACTACCCTGAAAACGCCCGATCTCGTCCGATCTCGGAAGCTAAGCAGGGGCGAGCCTGGTTAGTACTTGGATGGGAGACCGCCTGGGAATACCAGGTGCTGTAAGCTTTTCATGGTTTCTGCTCTTGCCTGACAGCAGAGGGCGCTGTTTGACATGTTTTGCTGGAGTCTAGTTTGGCCTGCGTCACCTTCAAATAGGATCTTTTCAGTTGACCTGGCAGCTTACGGCCATACTACCCTGAAAACGCCCGATCTCGGAAGCTAAGCAGGGGCGGGCCTGGTTAGTACTTGGATGGGAGACCGCCTGGGAATACCAGGTGCTGTAAGCTTTTTATGGTTTCTGCTCTAGCCTGACAGCAGAGGGCGCTGTTTGACACTTTTTGCTGGATCTAGTTTGGCCTGCGTCGCCTTCAAATAAGATCTTTTCAGTTGTCCTGGCAGCTTACGGCCATACTACCCTGAAAACGCCCGATCTCGTCCGATCTCGGAAGCTAAGCAGGGGTGGGCCTGGTTAGTACTTGGATGGGAGACCGCCTGGCAATACCAGGTGCTGTAAGCCTTTTATGGTTTCTGCTCTTGCCTGACAGCAGAGGGCGCTGTTTGACACTTTTTGCTGGAGTCTAGTTTGGCCTGCGTCGCCTTCAAATAGGATCTTTTCATTTGCCCTGGCAGCTTACGACCATACTACCCTGAAAACGCCCGATCTCGTCCGATCTCGGAAGCTAAGCAGGGGCGGGCCTGGTTAGTACTTGGATGGGAGACCGCCTGGGAATACCAGGTGCTGTAAGCTTTTTATGGTTTCTGCTCTAGCCTGACAGCAGAGGGCGCTGTTTGACATGTTTTGCTGGAGTCTAGTTTGTCCTGCGTCGCCTTCAAATAGGATCTTTTCAGTTGCCTTGGCAGCTTTTGGCCATACTACCCTGAAAACGCCTGATCTCGGAAGCTAAGCAGGGGAGGGCCTGGTTAGTACTTGGATGGGAGACCGCCTGGGAATACCAGGTGCTGTAAGCTTTTTATGGTTTCTGCTCTAGCCTGACAGCAGAGGGCGCTGTTTGACACTTTTTGCTGGATCTAGTTTGGCCTGCGTCGCCTTCAAATAAGATCTTTTCAGTTGTCCTGGCAGCTTACGGCCATACCACCCTGAAAACGCCTGATCTCGTCCGATCTCGGAAGCTAAGCAGGGGCGGGCCTGGTTAGTACTTGGATGGGAGACCGCCTGGGAATACCAGGTGCTGTAAGCTTTTTATGGTTTCTGCTCTTGCCTGACAGCAGAGGGCGCTGTTTGACACCTTTTGCTGGAGTCTAGTTTGGCCTGCGTCGCCTTCAAATAGGATCTTTTCAGTTGATGTGGCAGCTTACGGCCATATTACCCTGAAAACGCCCGATCTCGTCCGATCTCGGAAGCTAAGCAGGGGCGGGCCTGGTTAGTACTTGGATGGGAGACCGCCTGGGAATACCAGGTGCTGTAAGCTTTTTATGGTTTCTGCTCTAGCCTGACAGCAGAGGGCGCTGTTTGACACTTTTTGCTGGATCTAGTTTGGCCTGCGTCGCCTTCAAATAAGATCTTTTCAGTTGTCCTGGCAGCTTACGGCCATACCACCCTGAAAACGCCTGATCTCGTCCGATCTCGGAAGCTAAGCAGGGGCGGGCCTGGTTAGTACTTGGATGGGAGACCGCCTGGGAATACCAGGTGCTGTAAGCTTTTTATGGTTTCTGCTCTTGCCTGACAGCAGAGGGCGCTGTTTGACACTTTTTGCTGGAGTCTAGTTTGGCCTGCGTCGCCTTCAAATAGGATCTTTTCAGTCGCCCTTGCAGCTTACGGCCATACTACCCTGAAAACGCCCGATCTCGTCCGATCTCGGAAGCTAAGCAGGGGCGGTCCTGGTTAGTACTTGGATGGGAGACCGCCTGGGATTACCAGGTGCTGTAAGCTTTTTATGGTTTCTGCTCTTGCCTGACAGCAGAGGGCGCTGTTTGACACTTTTTGCTGGAGTCTAGTTTGGCCTGCGTCTTCTTCAAATAGGATCTTTTCAGTTGTCCTGGCAGCTTACGGCCATACTACCCTGAAAACGCCCGATCTCGGAAGCTAAGCAGGGGCGGGCCTGGTTAGTACTTGGATGGGAGACCGCCTGTGAATACCAGGTGCTGTAAGCTTTTTATGGTTTCTGCTCTTGCCTGACAGCAGAGGGCGCTGTTTGACACTTTTTGCTGTAGTCTAGTTTGGCCTGCGTCACTTTCAAATAGGATCTTTTCAGTTGACCTGGCAGCTTAGGCCATACTACCCTGAAAACGCCCGATCTCGTACGATCTCGGAAGCTAAGCAGGGCCGGGACTGGTTAGTACTTGGATGGGAGACCGCCTGTGAATACCAGGTGCTGTAAGCTTTTTATGGTTTCTCCTCTTGCCTGACAGCAGAGGGCGCTGTTTGACACTTTTTGCTGTAGTCTAGTTTGGCCTGCGTCACCTTCAAATAGGATGTTTTCAGTTGACCTGGCAGCTTACGGCCATACTACCCTGAAAACGCCCGATCTCGTCCGATCTCGGAAGCTAAGCAGGGGCGGGCCTGGTTAGTACTTGGCTGGGAGACCGCCTGGGAATACCAGGTGCTGTAAGCTTTTTATGGTTTCTGCTCTTGCCTGACAGCAGAGGGCGCTGTTTGACATGTTTTGCTGGAGTCTAGTTTGTCCTGCGTCGCCTTCAAATAGGATCTTTTCAGTTGCCTTGGCAGCTTTTGGCCATACTACCCTGAAAACGCCTGATCTCGGAAGCTAAGCAGGGGAGGGCCTGGTTAGTACTTGGATGGGAGACCGCCTGGGAATACCAGGTGCTGTAAGCTTTTTATGGTTTTTGCTCTAGCCTGACAGCAGAGGGCGCTGTTTGACACTTTTTGCTGGATCTAGTTTGGCCTGCGTCGCCTTCAAATAAGATCTTTTCAGTTGTCCTGGCAGCTTACGGCCATACCACCCTGAAAACGCCTGATCTCGTCCGATCTCGGAAGCTAAGCAGGGGCGGGCCTGGTTAGTACTTGGATGGGAGACCGCCTGGGAATACCAGGTGCTGTAAGCTTTTTATGGTTTCTGCTCTTGCCTGACAGCAGAGGGCGCTGTTTGACACCTTTTGCTGGAGTCTAGTTTGGCCTGCGTCGCCTTCAAATAGGATCTTTTCAGTTGATGTGGCAGCTTACGGCCATACTACCCTGAAAACGCCCGATCTCGTCCGATCTCGGAAGCTAAGCAGGGGCGAGCCTGGTTAGTACTTGGATGGGAGACCGCCTGGGAATACCAGGTGCTGTAAGCTTTTCATGGTTTCTGCTCTTGCCTGACAGCAGAGGGCGCTGTTTGACATGTTTTGCTGGAGTCTAGTTTGGCCTGCGTCACCTTCAAATAGGATCTTTTCAGTTGACCTGGCAGCTTACGGCCATACTACCCTGAAAACGCCCGATCTCGGAAGCTAAGCAGGGGCGGGCCTGGTTAGTACTTGGATGGGAGACCGCCTGGGAATACCAGGTGCTGTAAGCTTTTTATGGTTTCTGCTCTAGCCTGACAGCAGAGGGCGCTGTTTGACACTTTTTGCTGGATCTAGTGTGGCCTGCGTCGCCTTCAAATAAGATCTTTTCAGTTTTCTTGGCAGCTTACGGCCATACTACCCTGAAAACGCCCGATCTCGTCCGATCTCGGAAGCTAAGCAGGGGTGGGCCTGGTTAGTACTTGGATGGGAGACCGCCTGGCAATACCAGGTGCTGTAAGCCTTTTATGGTTTCTGCTCTTGCCTGACAGCAGAGGGCGCTGTTTGACACTTTTTGCTGGAGTCTAGTTTGGCCTGCGTCGCCTTCAAATAGGATCTTTTCATTTGCCCTGGCAGCTTACGGCCATACTACCCTGAAAACGCCCGATCTCGTCCGATCTCGGAAGCTAAGCAGGGGCGGGCCTGGTTAGTACTTGGATGGGAGACCGCCTGGGAATACCAGGTGCTGTACGCTTTTTATGGTTTCTGCTCTTGCCTGACAGCAGAGGGCGCTGTTTGACACTTTTTGCTGGAGTCTAGTTTGTCCTGCGTCGCCTTCAAATAGGATCTTTTCAGTTGCCTTGGCAGCTTTTGACCATACTACCCTGAAAACGCCCGATCTCGGAAGCTAAGCAGGGGCGGGCCTGGTTATACTTGGATGGGAGACCGCCTGGGAATACCAGGTGCTGTAAGCTTTTCATGGTTTCTGCTCTTGCCTGACAGCAGAGGGCGCTGTTTGACACTTTTTGCTGGAGTCTAGTTTGGCCTGCGTCTTCTTCAAATAGGATCTTTTCAGTTGCCCTGGCAGCTTACGGCCATACTACCCTGAAAACGCCCGATCTCGTCCGATCTCGGAAGCTAAGCAGGGGCGGGACTGGTTAGTACTTGGATGGGAGACCGCCTGGGAATACCAGGTGCTGTAAGCTTTTCATGGTTTCTGCTCTTGCCTGACAGCAGAGGGCGCTGTTTGACATGTTTTGCTGGAGTCTAGTTTGGCCTGCGTCACCTTCAAATAGGATCTTTTCAGTTGACCTGGCAGCTTACGGCCATACTACCCTGAAAACGCCCGATCTCGTCCGATCTCGGAAGCTAAGCAGGGGCGGGCCTGGTTAGTACTTGGATGGGAGACCGCCTGGGAATACCAGGTGCTGTACGCTTTTTATGGTTTCTGCTCTTGCCTGACAGCAGAGGGCGCTGTTTGACACTTTTTGCTGGAGTCTAGTTTGTCCTGCGTCGCCTTCAAATAGGATCTTTTCAGTTGCCTTGGCAGCTTTTGGCCATACTACCCTGAAAACGCCCGATCTCGGAAGCTAAGCAGGGGCGGGCCTGGTTAGTACTTGGATGGGAGACCGCCTGGGAATACCAGGTGCTGTAAGCTTTTTATGGTTTCTGCTCTTGCCTGACAGCAGAGGGCGCTGTTTGACATGTTTTGCTGGAGTCGAGTTTGGCCTGCGTCACCTTCAAATAGGATTTTTTCAGTTGACCTGGCAGCTTACGGCCATACTACCTTGAAAACGCCCGATCTCGTCCGATCTCGGAAGCTAAGCACGGGCGGGCCTGGTTAGTACTTGAATGGGAGACCGCCTGGGAATACCAGGTGCTGTAAGCTTTTTATGGTTTCTGCTCTTGCCTAACAGCAGAGGGCGCTGTTTGACACTTTTTGCTGGAGTCTAGTTTGGCCTGCGTCGCCTTCAAATAGGATCTTTTCAGTTGCCCTGGCAGCTTACGGCCATACTACCCTGAAAACGCCCGGTCTCGTCCGATCTCGGAAGCTAAGCAGGGTGGGCCTGGTTAGTACTTGGATGGGAGACCGCCTGGGAATACCAGGTGCTGTAAGCTTTTTATGGTTTCTGCTCTTGCCTGACAGCAGAGGGCGCTGTTTGCCACTTTTTTCTGGAGTCTAGTTTGGCCTGCGTCGCCTTCAAATAGGACATTTTCAGTTGCCCTGGCAGCTTACGGCCATACTACCCTGAAAAAGCCCGATCTCGTCCGATCTGGGAAGCTAAGCAGGGACGGGCCTGGTTAGTACTTGGATGGGAGACCGCCTGGGAATACCAGGTGCTGTAAGCTTTTTATGGTTTCTGCTCTTGCCTGACAGCAGAGGGCGCTGTTCGACACTTTTTGCTGGAGTCTAGTTTGGCCTGCGTCTTCTTCAAATAGGATCTTTTCAGTTGACCTGGCAGCTTATGGCCATACTACACTGAAAACGCCCGATCTCGTCCGATCTCGGAAGCTAAGCAGGGGCGGGCCTGGTTAGTACTAGAATGGGAGACCGCCTGGGAATACCAGGTGCTGTAAGCTTTTTATGGTTTCTGCTCTAGCCTGACAGCAGAGGGCGCTGTTTGACACTTTTTGCTGGATCTAGTTTGGCCTGCGTCGCCTTCAAATAAGATCTTTTCAGTTGTCCTGGCAGCTTACGGCCACACCACCCTGAAAACGCCTGATCTCGTCCGATCTCGGAAGCTAAGCAGGGGCGGGCCTGGTTAGTACTTGGATGGGAGACCGCCTGGGAATACCAGGTGCTGTAAGCTTTTTTTGGTTTCTGCTCTTGCCTGACAGCAGAGGGCGCTGTTTGACACTTTTTGCTGGAATCTAGTTTGGCCTGCGTCGCCTTCAAATAGGATCTTTTCAGTTGATGTGGCAGCTTACGGCCATATTACCCTGAAAACGCCCGATCTCGTCCGATCTCGGAAGCTAAGCAGGGGCGGGCCTGGTTAGTACTTGGATGGGAGACCGCCTGGGAATACCAGGTGCTGTAAGCTTTTTATGGTTTCTGCTCTAGCCTGACAGCAGAGGGCGCTGTTTGACACTTTTTGCTGGCTCTAGTTTGGCCTGCGTCGCCTTCAAATAAGATCTTTTCAGTTGTCCTGGCAGCTTACGGCCATACCACCCTGAAAACGCCTGATCTCGTCCGATCTCGGAAGCTAAGCAGGGGCGGGCCTGGTTAGTACTTGGATGGGAGACCGCCTGGGAATACCAGGTGCTGTAAGCTTTTTATGGTTTCTGCTCTTGCCTGACAGCAGAGGGCGCTGTTTGACACTTTTTGCTGGAGTCTAGTTTGGCCTGCGTCGCCTTCAAATAGGATCTTTTCAGTCACCCTTGCAGCTTACGGCCATACTACCCTGAAAACGCCCGATCTCGTCCGATCTCGGAAGCTAAGCAGGGGCGGTCCTGGTTAGTACTTGGATGGGAGACCGCCTGGGATTACCAGGTGCTGTAAGCTTTTTATGGTTTCTGCTCTTGCCTGACAGCAGAGGGCGCTGTTTGACACTTTTTGCTGGAGTCTAGTTTGGCCTGCGTCTTCTTCAAATAGGATCTTTTCAGTTGCCCTGGCAGCTTACGGCCATACTACCCTGAAAACGCCCGATCTCGTCCGATCTCGGAAGCTAAGCAGGGGCGGGACTGGTTAGTACTTGGATGGGAGACCGCCTGGGAATACCAGGTGCTGTAAGCTTTTCATGGTTTCTGCTCTTGCCTGACAGCAGAGGGCGCTGTTTGACATGTTTTGCTGGAGTCTAGTTTGGCCTGCGTCACCTTCAAATAGGATCTTTTCAGTTGACCTGGCAGCTTACGGCCATACTACCCTGAAAACGCCCGATCTCGTCCGATCTCGGAAGCTAAGCAGGGGCGGGCCTGGTTAGTACTTGGATGGGAGACCGCCTGGGAATACCAGGTGCTGTAAGCTTTTTATGGTTTCTGCTCTTGCCTGACAGCAGAGGGCGCTGTTTGACACTTTTTGCTGGAGTCTAGTTTGGCCTGCGTCGCCTTCAAATAGGATCTTTTCAGTCACCCTTGCAGCTTACGGCCATACTACCCTGAAAACGCCCGATCTCGTCCGATCTCGGAAGCTAAGCAGGGGCGGTCCTGGTTAGTACTTGGATGGGAGACCGCCTGGGATTACCAGGTGCTGTAAGCTTTTTATGGTTTCTGCTCTTGCCTGACAGCAGAGGGCGCTGTTTGACACTTTTTGCTGGAGTCTAGTTTGGCCTGCGTCTTCTTCAAATAGGATCTTTTCAGTTGTCCTGGCAGCTTACGGCCATACTACCCTGAAAACGCCCGATCTCGGAAGCTAAGCAGGGGCGGGCCTGGTTAGTACTTGGATGGGAGACCGCCTGTGAATACCAGGTGCTGTAAGCTTTTTATGGTTTCTGCTCTTGCCTGACAGCAGAGGGCGCTGTTTGACACTTTTTGCTGTAGTCTAGTTTGGCCTGCGTCACTTTCAAATAGGATCTTTTCAGTTGACCTGGCAGCTTAGGCCATACTACCCTGAAAACGCCCGATCTCGTACGATCTCGGAAGCTAAGCAGGGCCGGGCCTGGTTAGTACTTGGATGGGAGACCGCCTGTGAATACCAGGTGCTGTAAGCTTTTTATGGTTTCTGCTCTTGCCTGACAGCAGAGGGCGCTGTTTGACACTTTTTGCTGTAGTCTAGTTTGGCCTGCGTCACCTTCAAATAGGATCTTTTCAGTTGACCTGGCAGCTTACGGCCATACTACCCTGAAAACGCCCGATCTCGTCCGATCTCGGAAGCTAAGCAGGGGCGGGCCTGGTTAGTACTTGGCTGGGAGACCGCCTGGGAATACCAGGTGCTGTAAGCTTTTTATGGTTTCTGCTCTTGCCTGACAGCAGAGGGCGCTGTTTGACATGTTTTGCTGGAGTCTAGTTTGTCCTGCGTCGCCTTCAAATAGGATCTTTTCAGTTGCCTTGGCAGCTTTTGGCCATACTACCCTGAAAACGCCTGATCTCGGAAGCTAAGCAGGGGAGGGCCTGGTTAGTACTTGGATGGGAGACCGCCTGGGAATACCAGGTGCTGTAAGCTTTTTATGGTTTTTGCTCTAGCCTGACAGCAGAGGGCGCTGTTTGACACTTTTTGCTGGATCTAGTTTGGCCTGCGTCGCCTTCAAATAAGATCTTTTCAGTTGTCCTGGCAGCTTACGGCCATACCACCCTGAAAACGCCTGATCTCGTCCGATCTCGGAAGCTAAGCAGGGGCGGGCCTGGTTAGTACTTGGATGGGAGACCGCCTGGGAATACCAGGTGCTGTAAGCTTTTTATGGTTTCTGCTCTTGCCTGACAGCAGAGGGCGCTGTTTGACACCTTTTGCTGTAGTCTAGTTTGGCCTGCGTCGCCTTCAAATAGGATCTTTTCAGTTGATGTGGCAGCTTACGGCCATACTACCCTGAAAACGCCCGATCTCGTCCGATCTCGGAAGCTAAGCAGGGGCGAGCCTGGTTAGTACTTGGATGGGAGACCGCCTGGGAATACCAGGTGCTGTAAGCTTTTTATGGTTTCTGCTCTAGCCTGACAGCAGAGGGCGCTGTTTGACACTTTTTGCTGGATCTAGTTTGGCCTGCGTCGCCTTCAAATAAGATCTTTTCCGTTGTCCTGGCTGCTTACGGCCATACTACCCTGAAAACGCCCGATCTCGTCCGATCTCGGAAGCTAAGCAGGGGCGGGCCTGGTTAGTACTTGGATGGGAGACCGCCTGGGAATACCAGGTGCTGTAAGCTTTTTAACGTTTCTGCTCTTGCCTGACAGCAGAGGGCGCTGTTTGACACTTTTTGCTGGAGTCTAGTTTGGCCTGCGTCGCCTTCAAATAGGATCTTTTCAGTTGCCCTGGCAGCTTACGGCCATACTACCCTGAAAACGCCCGGTCTCGTCCGATCTCGGAAGCTAAGCAGGGTGGGCCTGGTTAGTACTTGGATGGGAGACCGCCTGGGAATACCAGGTGCTGTAAGCTTTTTATGGTTTCTGCTCTTGCCTGACAGCAGAGGGCGCTGTTTGCCACTTTTTTCTGGAGTCTAGTTTGGCCTGCGTCGCCTTCAAATAGGACATTTTCAGTTGCCCTGGCAGCTTACGGCCATACTACCCTGAAAAAGCCCGATCTCGTCCGATCTCGGAAGCTAAGCAGGGACGGGCCTGGTTAGTACTTGGATGGGAGACCGCCTGGGAATACCAGGTGCTGTAAGCTTTTTATGGTTTCTGCTCTTGCCTGACAGCAGAGGGCGCTGTTCGACACTTTTTGCTGGAGTCTAGTTTGGCCTGCGTCTTCTTCAAATAGGATCTTTTCAGTTGACCTGGCAGCTTATGGCCATACTACACTGAAAACGCCCGATCTCGTCCGATCTCGGAAGCTAAGCAGGGGCGGGCCTGGTTAGTACTAGAATGGGAGACCGCCTGGGAATACCAGGTGCTGTAAGCTTTTTATGGTTTCTGCTCTAGCCTGACAGCAGAGGGCGCTGTTTGACACTTTTTGCTGGATCTAGTTTGGCCTGCGTCGCCTTCAAATAAGATCTTTTCAGTTGTCCTGGCAGCTTACGGCCACACCACCCTGAAAACGCCTGATCTCGTCCGATCTCGGAAGCTAAGCAGGGGCGGGCCTGGTTAGTACTTGGATGGGAGACCGCCTGGGAATACCAGGTGCTGTAAGCTTTTTTTGGTTTCTGCTCTTGCCTGACAGCAGAGGGCGCTGTTTGACACTTTTTGCTGGAATCTAGTTTGGCCTGCGTCGCCTTCAAATAGGATCTTTTCAGTTGATGTGGCAGCTTACGGCCATATTACCCTGAAAACGCCCGATCTCGTCCGATCTCGGAAGCTAAGCAGGGGCGGGCCTGGTTAGTACTTGGATGGGAGACCGCCTGGGAATACCAGGTGCTGTAAGCTTTTTATGGTTTCTGCTCTAGCCTGACAGCAGAGGGCGCTGTTTGACACTTTTTGCTGGCTCTAGTTTGGCCTGCGTCGCCTTCAAATAAGATCTTTTCAGTTGTCCTGGCAGCTTACGGCCATACCACCCTGAAAACGCCTGATCTCGTCCGATCTCGGAAGCTAAGCAGGGGCGGGCCTGGTTAGTACTTGGATGGGAGACCGCCTGGGAATACCAGGTGCTGTAAGCTTTTTATGGTTTCTGCTCTTGCCTGACAGCAGAGGGCGCTGTTTGACACTTTTTGCTGGAGTCTAGTTTGGCCTGCGTCGCCTTCAAATAGGATCTTTTCAGTCACCCTTGCAGCTTACGGCCATACTACCCTGAAAACGCCCGATCTCGTCCGATCTCGGAAGCTAAGCAGGGGCGGTCCTGGTTAGTACTTGGATGGGAGACCGCCTGGGATTACCAGGTGCTGTAAGCTTTTTATGGTTTCTGCTCTTGCCTGACAGCAGAGGGCGCTGTTTGACACTTTTTGCTGGAGTCTAGTTTGGCCTGCGTCTTCTTCAAATAGGATCTTTTCAGTTGCCCTGGCAGCTTACGGCCATACTACCCTGAAAACGCCCGATCTCGTCCGATCTCGGAAGCTAAGCAGGGGCGGGACTGGTTAGTACTTGGATGGGAGACCGCCTGGGAATACCAGGTGCTGTAAGCTTTTCATGGTTTCTGCTCTTGCCTGACAGCAGAGGGCGCTGTTTGACATGTTTTGCTGGAGTCTAGTTTGGCCTGCGTCACCTTCAAATAGGATCTTTTCAGTTGACCTGGCAGCTTACGGCCATACTACCCTGAAAACGCCCGATCTCGTCCGATCTCGGAAGCTAAGCAGGGGCGGGCCTGGTTAGTACTTGGATGGGAGACCGCCTGGGAATACCAGGTGCTGTAAGCTTTTTATGGTTTCTGCTCTTGCCTGACAGCAGAGGGCGCTGTTTGACACTTTTTGCTGGAGTCTAGTTTGGCCTGCGTCGCCTTCAAATAGGATCTTTTCAGTCACCCTTGCAGCTTACGGCCATACTACCCTGAAAACGCCCGATCTCGTCCGATCTCGGAAGCTAAGCAGGGGCGGTCCTGGTTAGTACTTGGATGGGAGACCGCCTGGGATTACCAGGTGCTGTAAGCTTTTTATGGTTTCTGCTCTTGCCTGACAGCAGAGGGCGCTGTTTGACACTTTTTGCTGGAGTCTAGTTTGGCCTGCGTCTTCTTCAAATAGGATCTTTTCAGTTGTCCTGGCAGCTTACGGCCATACTACCCTGAAAACGCCCGATCTCGGAAGCTAAGCAGGGGCGGGCCTGGTTAGTACTTGGATGGGAGACCGCCTGTGAATACCAGGTGCTGTAAGCTTTTTATGGTTTCTGCTCTTGCCTGACAGCAGAGGGCGCTGTTTGACACCTTTTGCTGGAGTCTAGTTTGGCCTGCGTCGCCTTCAAATAGGATCTTTTCAGTTGATGTGGCAGCTTACGGCCATACTACCCTGAAAACGCCTGATCTCGGAAGCTAAGCAGGGGAGGGCCTGGTTAGTACTTGGATGGGAGACCGCCTGGGAATACCAGGTGCTGTAAGCTTTTTATGGTTTTTGCTCTAGCCTGACAGCAGAGGGCGCTGTTTGACACTTTTTGCTGGATCTAGTTTGGCCTGCGTCGCCTTCAAATAAGATCTTTTCAGTTGTCCTGGCAGCTTACGGCCATACCACCCTGAAAACGCCTGATCTCGTCCGATCTCGGAAGCTAAGCAGGGGCGGGCCTGGTTAGTACTTGGATGGGAGACCGCCTGGGAATACCAGGTGCTGTAAGCTTTTTATGGTTTCTGCTCTTGCCTGACAGCAGAGGGCGCTGTTTGACACCTTTTGCTGGAGTCTAGTTTGGCCTGCGTCGCCTTCAAATAGGATCTTTTCAGTTGATGTGGCAGCTTACGGCCATACTACCCTGAAAACGCCCGATCTCGTCCGATCTCGGAAGCTAAGCAGGGGCGAGCCTGGTTAGTACTTGGATGGGAGACCGCCTGGGAATACCAGGTGCTGTAAGCTTTTCATGGTTTCTGCTCTTGCCTGACAGCAGAGGGCGCTGTTTGACATGTTTTGCTGGAGTCTAGTTTGGCCTGCGTCACCTTCAAATAGGATCTTTTCAGTTGACCTGGCAGCTTACGGCCATACTACCCTGAAAACGCCCGATCTCGGAAGCTAAGCAGGGGCGGGCCTGGTTAGTACTTGGATGGGAGACCGCCTGGGAATACCAGGTGCTGTAAGCTTTTTATGGTTTCTGCTCTAGCCTGACAGCAGAGGGCGCTGTTTGACACTTTTTGCTGGATCTAGTTTGGCCTGCGTCGCCTTCAAATAAGATCTTTTCAGTTGTCCTGGCAGCTTACGGCCATACTACCCTGAAAACGCCCGATCTCGTCCGATCTCGGAAGCTAAGCAGGGGTGGGCCTGGTTAGTACTTGGATGGGAGACCGCCTGGCAATACCAGGTGCTGTAAGCCTTTTATGGTTTCTGCTCTTGCCTGACAGCAGAGGGCGCTGTTTGACACTTTTTGCTGGAGTCTAGTTTGGCCTGCGTCGCCTTCAAATAGGATCTTTTCATTTGCCCTGGCAGCTTACGACCATACTACCCTGAAAACGCCCGATCTCGTCCGATCTCGGAAGCTAAGCAGGGGCGGGCCTGGTTAGTACTTGGATGGGAGACCGCCTGGGAATACCAGGTGCTGTAAGCTTTTTATGGTTTCTGCTCTAGCCTGACAGCAGAGGGCGCTGTTTGACATGTTTTGCTGGAGTCTAGTTTGTCCTGCGTCGCCTTCAAATAGGATCTTTTCAGTTGCCTTGGCAGCTTTTGGCCATACTACCCTGAAAACGCCTGATCTCGGAAGCTAAGCAGGGGAGGGCCTGGTTAGTACTTGGATGGGAGACCGCCTGGGAATACCAGGTGCTGTAAGCTTTTTATGGTTTCTGCTCTAGCCTGACAGCAGAGGGCGCTGTTTGACACTTTTTGCTGGATCTAGTTTGGCCTGCGTCACCTTCAAATAAGATCTTTTCAGTTGTCCTGGCAGCTTACGGCCATACCACCCTGAAAACGCCTGATCTCGTCCGATCTCGGAAGCTAAGCAGGGGCGGGCCTGGTTAGTACTTGGATGGGAGACCGCCTGGGAATACCAGGTGCTGTAAGCTTTTTATGGTTTCTGCTCTTGCCTGACAGCAGAGGGCGCTGTTTGACACCTTTTGCTGGAGTCTAGTTTGGCCTGCGTCGCCTTCAAATAGGATCTTTTCAGTTGATGTGGCAGCTTACGGCCATATTACCCTGAAAACGCCCGATCTCGTCCGATCTCGGAAGCTAAGCAGGGGCGGGCCTGGTTAGTACTTGGATGGGAGACCGCCTGGGAATACCAGGTGCTGTAAGCTTTTTATGGTTTCTGCTCTTGCCTGACAGCAGAGGGCGCTGTTTGACACCTTTTGCTGGAGTCTAGTTTGGCCTGCGTCGCCTTCAAATAGGATCTTTTCAGTTGATGTGGCAGCTTACGGCCATACTACCCTGAAAACGCCCGATCTCGTCCGATCTCGGAAGCTAAGCAGGGGCGAGCCTGGTTAGTACTTGGATGGGAGACCGCCTGGGAATACCAGGTGCTGTAAGCTTTTCATGGTTTCTGCTCTTGCCTGACAGCAGAGGGCGCTGTTTGACATGTTTTGCTGGAGTCTAGTTTGGCCTGCGTCACCTTCAAATAGGATCTTTTCAGTTGACCTGGCAGCTTACGGCCATACTACCCTGAAAACGCCCGATCTCGGAAGCTAAGCAGGGGCGGGCCTGGTTAGTACTTGGATGGGAGACCGCCTGGGAATACCAGGTGCTGTAAGCTTTTTATGGTTTCTGCTCTAGCCTGACAGCAGAGGGCGCTGTTTGACACTTTTTGCTGGATCTAGTTTGGCCTGCGTCGCCTTCAAATAAGATCTTTTCAGTTTTCTTGGCAGCTTACGGCCATACTACCCTGAAAACGCCCGATCTCGTCCGATCTCGGAAGCTAAGCAGGGGTGGGCCTGGTTAGTACTTGGATGGGAGACCGCCTGGCAATACCAGGTGCTGTAAGCCTTTTATGGTTTCTGCTCTTGCCTGACAGCAGAGGGCGCTGTTTGACACTTTTTGCTGGAGTCTAGTTTGGCCTGCGTCGCCTTCAAATAGGATCTTTTCATTTGCCCTGGCAGCTTACGGCCATACTACCCTGAAAACGCCCGATCTCGTCCGATCTCGGAAGCTAAGCAGGGGCGGGCCTGGTTAGTACTTGGATGGGAGACCGCCTGGGAATACCAGGTGCTGTAAGCTTTTTATGGTTTCTGCTCTTGCCTGACAGCAGAGGGCGCTGTTCGACACTTTTTGCTGGAGTCTAGTTTGGCCTGCGTCTTCTTCAAATAGGATCTTTTCAGTTGACCTGGCAGCTTATGGCCATACTACACTGAAAACGCCCGATCTCGTCCGATCTCGGAAGCTAAGCAGGGGCGGGCCTGGTTAGTACTAGAATGGGAGACCGCCTGGGAATACCAGGTGCTGTAAGCTTTTTATGGTTTCTGCTCTAGCCTGACAGCAGAGGGCGCTGTTTGACACTTTTTGCTGGATCTAGTTTGGCCTGCGTCGCCTTCAAATAAGATCTTTTCAGTTGTCCTGGCAGCTTACGGCCACACCACCCTGAAAACGCCTGATCTCGTCCGATCTCGGAAGCTAAGCAGGGGCGGGCCTGGTTAGTACTTGGATGGGAGACCGCCTGGGAATACCAGGTGCTGTAAGCTTTTTTTGGTTTCTGCTCTTGCCTGACAGCAGAGGGCGCTGTTTGACACTTTTTGCTGGAATCTAGTTTGGCCTGCGTCGCCTTCAAATAGGATCTTTTCAGTTGATGTGGCAGCTTACGGCCATATTACCCTGAAAACGCCCGATCTCGTCCGATCTCGGAAGCTAAGCAGGGGCGGGCCTGGTTAGTACTTGGATGGGAGACCGCCTGGGAATACCAGGTGCTGTAAGCTTTTTATGGTTTCTGCTCTAGCCTGACAGCAGAGGGCGCTGTTTGACACTTTTTGCTGGATCTAGTTTGGCCTGCGTCGCCTTCAAATAAGATCTTTTCAGTTGTCCTGGCAGCTTACGGCCATACCACCCTGAAAACGCCTGATCTCGTCCGATCTCGGAAGCTAAGCAGGGGCGGGCCTGGTTAGTACTTGGATGGGAGACCGCCTGGGAATACCAGGTGCTGTAAGCTTTTTATGGTTTCTGCTCTTGCCTGACAGCAGAGGGCGCTGTTTGACACTTTTTGCTGGAGTCTAGTTTGGCCTGCGTCGCCTTCAAATAGGATCTTTTCAGTCGCCCTTGCAGCTTACGGCCATACTACCCTGAAAACGCCCGATCTCGTCCGATCTCGGAAGCTAAGCAGGGGCGGTCCTGGTTAGTACTTGGATGGGAGACCGCCTGGGATTACCAGGTGCTGTAAGCTTTTTATGGTTTCTGCTCTTGCCTGACAGCAGAGGGCGCTGTTTGACACTTTTTGCTGTAGTCTAGTTTGGCCTGCGTCACTTTCAAATAGGATCTTTTCAGTTGACCTGGCAGCTTAGGCCATACTACCCTGAAAACGCCCGATCTCGTACGATCTCGGAAGCTAAGCAGGGCCGGGCCTGGTTAGTACTTGGATGGGAGACCGCCTGTGAATACCAGGTGCTGTAAGCTTTTTATGGTTTCTGCTCTTGCCTGACAGCAGAGGGCGCTGTTTGACACTTTTTGCTGTAGTCTAGTTTGGCCTGCGTCACCTTCAAATAGGATCTTTTCAGTTGACCTGGCAGCTTACGGCCATACTACCCTGAAAACGCCCGATCTCGTCCGATCTCGGAAGCTAAGCAGGGGCGGGCCTGGTTAGTACTTGGCTGGGAGACCGCCTGGGAATACCAGGTGCTGTAAGCTTTTTATGGTTTCTGCTCTTGCCTGACAGCAGAGGGCGCTGTTTGACATGTTTTGCTGGAGTCTAGTTTGTCCTGCGTCGCCTTCAAATAGGATCTTTTCAGTTGCCTTGGCAGCTTTTGGCCATACTACCCTGAAAACGCCTGATCTCGGAAGCTAAGCAGGGGAGGGCCTGGTTAGTACTTGGATGGGAGACCGCCTGGGAATACCAGGTGCTGTAAGCTTTTTATGGTTTTTGCTCTAGCCTGACAGCAGAGGGCGCTGTTTGACACTTTTTGCTGGATCTAGTTTGGCCTGCGTCGCCTTCAAATAAGATCTTTTCAGTTGTCCTGGCAGCTTACGGCCATACCACCCTGAAAACGCCTGATCTCGTCCGATCTCGGAAGCTAAGCAGGGGCGGGCCTGGTTAGTACTTGGATGGGAGACCGCCTGGGAATACCAGGTGCTGTAAGCTTTTTATGGTTTCTGCTCTTGCCTGACAGCAGAGGGCGCTGTTTGACACCTTTTGCTGGAGTCTAGTTTGGCCTGCGTCGCCTTCAAATAGGATCTTTTCAGTTGATGTGGCAGCTTACGGCCATACTACCCTGAAAACGCCCGATCTCGTCCGATCTCGGAAGCTAAGCAGGGGCGAGCCTGGTTAGTACTTGGATGGGAGACCGCCTGGGAATACCAGGTGCTGTAAGCTTTTCATGGTTTCTGCTCTTGCCTGACAGCAGAGGGCGCTGTTTGACATGTTTTGCTGGAGTCTAGTTTGGCCTGCGTCACCTTCAAATAGGATCTTTTCAGTTGACCTGGCAGCTTACGGCCATACTACCCTGAAAACGCCCGATCTCGGAAGCTAAGCAGGGGCGGGCCTGGTTAGTACTTGGATGGGAGACCGCCTGGGAATACCAGGTGCTGTAAGCTTTTTATGGTTTCTGCTCTAGCCTGACAGCAGAGGGCGCTGTTTGACACTTTTTGCTGGATCTAGTTTGGCCTGCGTCGCCTTCAAATAAGATCTTTTCAGTTGTCCTGGCAGCTTACGGCCATACTACCCTGAAAACGCCCGATCTCGTCCGATCTCGGAAGCTAAGCAGGGGTGGGCCTGGTTAGTACTTGGATGGGAGACCGCCTGGCAATACCAGGTGCTGTAAGCCTTTTATGGTTTCTGCTCTTGCCTGACAGCAGAGGGCGCTGTTTGACACTTTTTGCTGGAGTCTAGTTTGGCCTGCGTCGCCTTCAAATAGGATCTTTTCATTTGCCCTGGCAGCTTACGACCATACTACCCTGAAAACGCCCGATCTCGTCCGATCTCGGAAGCTAAGCAGGGGCGGGCCTGGTTAGTACTTGGATGGGAGACCGCCTGGGAATACCAGGTGCTGTAAGCTTTTTATGGTTTCTGCTCTAGCCTGACAGCAGAGGGCGCTGTTTGACATGTTTTGCTGGAGTCTAGTTTGTCCTGCGTCGCCTTCAAATAGGATCTTTTCAGTTGCCTTGGCAGCTTTTGGCCATACTACCCTGAAAACGCCTGATCTCGGAAGCTAAGCAGGGGAGGGCCTGGTTAGTACTTGGATGGGAGACCGCCTGGGAATACCAGGTGCTGTAAGCTTTTTATGGTTTCTGCTCTAGCCTGACAGCAGAGGGCGCTGTTTGACACTTTTTGCTGGAGTCTAGTTTGGCCTGCGTCGCCTTCAAATAAGATCTTTTCAGTTGTCCTGGCAGCTTACGGCCATACCACCCTGAAAACGCCTGATCTCGTCCGATCTCGGAAGCTAAGCAGGGGCGGGCCTGGTTAGTACTTGGATGGGAGACCGCCTGGGAATACCAGGTGCTGTAAGCTTTTTATGGTTTCTGCTCTTGCCTGACAGCAGAGGGCGCTGTTTGACACCTTTTGCTGGAGTCTAGTTTGGCCTGCGTCGCCTTCAAATAGGATCTTTTCAGTTGATGTGGCAGCTTACGGCCATATTACCCTGAAAACGCCCGATCTCGTCCGATCTCGGAAGCTAAGCAGGGGCGGGCCTGGTTAGTACTTGGATGGGAGACCGCCTGGGAATACCAGGTGCTGTAAGCTTTTTATGGTTTCTGCTCTAGCCTGACAGCAGAGGGCGCTGTTTGACACTTTTTGCTGGATCTAGTTTGGCCTGCGTCGCCTTCAAATAAGATCTTTTCAGTTGTCCTGGCAGCTTACGGCCATACCACCCTGAAAACGCCTGATCTCGTCCGATCTCGGAAGCTAAGCAGGGGCGGGCCTGGTTAGTACTTGGATGGGAGACCGCCTGGGAATACCAGGTGCTGTAAGCTTTTTATGGTTTCTGCTCTTGCCTGACAGCAGAGGGCGCTGTTTGACACTTTTTGCTGGAGTCTAGTTTGGCCTGCGTCGCCTTCAAATAGGATCTTTTCAGTCGCCCTTGCAGCTTACGGCCATACTACCCTGAAAACGCCCGATCTCGTCCGATCTCGGAAGCTAAGCAGGGGCGGTCCTGGTTAGTACTTGGATGGGAGACCGCCTGGGATTACCAGGTGCTGTAAGCTTTTTATGGTTTCTGCTCTTGCCTGACAGCAGAGGGCGCTGTTTGACACTTTTTGCTGGAGTCTAGTTTGGCCTGCGTCTTCTTCAAATAGGATCTTTTCAGTTGTCCTGGCAGCTTACGGCCATACTACCCTGAAAACGCCCGATCTCGGAAGCTAAGCAGGGGCGGGCCTGGTTAGTACTTGGATGGGAGACCGCCTGTGAATACCAGGTGCTGTAAGCTTTTTATGGTTTCTGCTCTTGCCTGACAGCAGAGGGCGCTGTTTGACACTTTTTGCTGTAGTCTAGTTTGGCCTGCGTCACTTTCAAATAGGATCTTTTCAGTTGACCTGGCAGCTTAGGCCATACTACCCTGAAAACGCCCGATCTCGTACGATCTCGGAAGCTAAGCAGGGCCGGGACTGGTTAGTACTTGGATGGGAGACCGCCTGTGAATACCAGGTGCTGTAAGCTTTTTATGGTTTCTCCTCTTGCCTGACAGCAGAGGGCGCTGTTTGACACTTTTTGCTGTAGTCTAGTTTGGCCTGCGTCACCTTCAAATAGGATGTTTTCAGTTGACCTGGCAGCTTACGGCCATACTACCCTGAAAACGCCCGATCTCGTCCGATCTCGGAAGCTAAGCAGGGGCGGGCCTGGTTAGTACTTGGCTGGGAGACCGCCTGGGAATACCAGGTGCTGTAAGCTTTTTATGGTTTCTGCTCTTGCCTGACAGCAGAGGGCGCTGTTTGACATGTTTTGCTGGAGTCTAGTTTGTCCTGCGTCGCCTTCAAATAGGATCTTTTCAGTTGCCTTGGCAGCTTTTGGCCATACTACCCTGAAAACGCCTGATCTCGGAAGCTAAGCAGGGGAGGGCCTGGTTAGTACTTGGATGGGAGACCGCCTGGGAATACCAGGTGCTGTAAGCTTTTTATGGTTTTTGCTCTAGCCTGACAGCAGAGGGCGCTGTTTGACACTTTTTGCTGGATCTAGTTTGGCCTGCGTCGCCTTCAAATAAGATCTTTTCAGTTGTCCTGGCAGCTTACGGCCATACCACCCTGAAAACGCCTGATCTCGTCCGATCTCGGAAGCTAAGCAGGGGCGGGCCTGGTTAGTACTTGGATGGGAGACCGCCTGGGAATACCAGGTGCTGTAAGCTTTTTATGGTTTCTGCTCTTGCCTGACAGCAGAGGGCGCTGTTTGACACCTTTTGCTGGAGTCTAGTTTGGCCTGCGTCGCCTTCAAATAGGATCTTTTCAGTTGATGTGGCAGCTTACGGCCATACTACCCTGAAAACGCCCGATCTCGTCCGATCTCGGAAGCTAAGCAGGGGCGAGCCTGGTTAGTACTTGGATGGGAGACCGCCTGGGAATACCAGGTGCTGTAAGCTTTTCATGGTTTCTGCTCTTGCCTGACAGCAGAGGGCGCTGTTTGACATGTTTTGCTGGAGTCTAGTTTGGCCTGCGTCACCTTCAAATAGGATCTTTTCAGTTGACCTGGCAGCTTACGGCCATACTACCCTGAAAACGCCCGATCTCGGAAGCTAAGCAGGGGCGGGCCTGGTTAGTACTTGGATGGGAGACCGCCTGGGAATACCAGGTGCTGTAAGCTTTTTATGGTTTCTGCTCTAGCCTGACAGCAGAGGGCGCTGTTTGACACTTTTTGCTGGATCTAGTGTGGCCTGCGTCGCCTTCAAATAAGATCTTTTCAGTTTTCTTGGCAGCTTACGGCCATACTACCCTGAAAACGCCCGATCTCGTCCGATCTCGGAAGCTAAGCAGGGGTGGGCCTGGTTAGTACTTGGATGGGAGACCGCCTGGCAATACCAGGTGCTGTAAGCCTTTTATGGTTTCTGCTCTTGCCTGACAGCAGAGGGCGCTGTTTGACACTTTTTGCTGGAGTCTAGTTTGGCCTGCGTCGCCTTCAAATAGGATCTTTTCATTTGCCCTGGCAGCTTACGGCCATACTACCCTGAAAACGCCCGATCTCGTCCGATCTCGGAAGCTAAGCAGGGGCGGGCCTGGTTAGTACTTGGATGGGAGACCGCCTGGGAATACCAGGTGCTGTACGCTTTTTATGGTTTCTGCTCTTGCCTGACAGCAGAGGGCGCTGTTTGACACTTTTTGCTGGAGTCTAGTTTGTCCTGCGTCGCCTTCAAATAGGATCTTTTCAGTTGCCTTGGCAGCTTTTGACCATACTACCCTGAAAACGCCCGATCTCGGAAGCTAAGCAGGGGCGGGCCTGGTTATACTTGGATGGGAGACCGCCTGGGAATACCAGGTGCTGTAAGCTTTTTATGGTTTCTGCTCTTGCCTGACAGCAGAGGGCGCTGTTTGACATGTTTTGCTGGAGTCTAGTTTGGCCTGCGTCACCTTCAAATAGGATTTTTTCAGTTGACCTGGCAGCTTACGGCCATACTACCTTGAAAACGCCCGATCTCGTCCGATCTCGGAAGCTAAGCACGGGCGGGCCTGGTTAGTACTTGAATGGGAGACCGCCTGGGAATACCAGGTGCTGTAAGCTTTTTATGGTTTCTGCTCTTGCCTGACAGCAGAGGGCGCTGTTTGACACTTTTTGCTGGAGTCTAGTTTGGCCTGCGTCTTCTTCAAATAGGATCTTTTCAGTTGACCTGGCAGCTTATGGCCATACTACCCTGAAAACGCCCGATCTCGTCCGATCTCGGAAGCTAAGCAGGGGTGGGCCTGGTTAGTACTTGGATGGGAGACCGCCTGGGAATACCAGGTGCTGTAAGCTTTTTATGGTTTCTGCTCTAGCCTGACAGCAGAGGGCGCTGTTTGACACTTTTTGCTGGATCTAGTTTGGCCTGCGTCGCCTTCAAATAAGATCTTTTCAGTTGTCCTGGCAGCTTACGGCCATACTACCCTGAAAACGCCCGATCTCGTCCGATCTCGGAAGCTAAGCAGGGGCGGGCCTGGTTAGTACTTGGATGGGAGACCGCCTGGGAATACCAGGTGCTGTAAGCTTTTTATGGTTTCTGCTCTTGCCTGACAGCAGAGGGCGCTGTTTGACACTTTTTGCTGGAGTCTAGTTTGGCCTGCGTCGCCTTCAAATAGGATCTTTTCAGTTGTCCTGGCAGCTTACGGCCATACTACCCTGAAAACGCCCGATCTCTTCCGATCTCGGAAGCTAAGCAGGGGCGGGCCTGGTTAGTACTTGGATGGGAGACCGCCTGGGAATACCAGGTGCTGTAAGCTTTTTATGGTTTCTGCTCTTGCCTGACAGCAGAGGGCGCTGTTTGACACTTTTTGCTGGAGTCTAGTTTGGCCTGCGTCGCCTTCAAATAGGATCTTTTCAGTTGATGTGGCAGCTTACGGCCATACTACCCTGAAAACGCCCGATCTCGTCCGATCTCGGAAGCTAAGCAGGGGCGGGCCTGGTTAGTACTTGGATGGGAGACCGCCTGGGAATACCAGGTGCTGTAAGCTTTTTATGGTTTCTGCTCTTGCCTGACAGCAGAGGGCGCTGTTTGACACTTTTTGCTGGAGTCTAGTTTGGCCTGCGTCGCCTTCAAATAGTATCTTTACAGTTGCCCTGGCAGCTTACGGCCACACTACCCTGAAAACGCCTGATCTCGGAAGCTAAGCAGGGGAGGGCCTGGTTAGTACTTGGATGGGAGACCGCCTGGGAATACCAGGTGCTGTAAGCTTTTTATGGTTTCTGCTCTAGCCTGACAGCAGAGGGCGCTGTTTGACACTTTTTGCTGGATCTAGTTTGGCCTGCGTCGCCTTCAAATAAGATCTTTTCAGTTGTCCTGGCAGCTTACGGCCATACCACCCTGAAAACGCCTGATCTCGTCCGATCTCGGAAGCTCAGCAGGGGCGGGCCTGGTTAGTACTTGGATGGGAGACCGCCTGGGAATACCAGGTGCTGTAAGCTTTTCATGGTTTCTGCTCTTGCCTGACAGCAGAGGGCGCTGTTTGACACTTTTTGCTGGAGTCTAGTTTGGCCTGCGTCTTCTTCAAATAGGATCTTTTCAGTTGCCCTGGCAGCTTACGGCCATACTACCCTGAAAACGCCCGATCTCGTCCGATCTCGGAAGCTAAGCAGGGGCGGGACTGGTTAGTACTTGGATGGGAGACCGCCTGGGAATACCAGGTGCTGTAAGCTTTTCATGGTTTCTGCTCTTGCCTGACAGCAGAGGGCGCTGTTTGACATGTTTTGCTGGAGTCTAGTTTGGCCTGCGTCACCTTCAAATAGGATCTTTTCAGTTGACCTGGCAGCTTACGGCCATACTACCCTGAAAACGCCCGATCTCGTCCGATCTCGGAAGCTAAGCAGGGGCGGGCCTGGTTAGTACTTGGATGGGAGACCGCCTGGGAATACCAGGTGCTGTACGCTTTTTATGGTTTCTGCTCTTGCCTGACAGCAGAGGGCGCTGTTTGACACTTTTTGCTGGAGTCTAGTTTGTCCTGCGTCGCCTTCAAATAGGATCTTTTCAGTTGCCTTGGCAGCTTTTGGCCATACTACCCTGAAAACGCCCGATCTCGGAAGCTAAGCAGGGGCGGGCCTGGTTAGTACTTGGATGGGAGACCGCCTGGGAATACCAGGTGCTGTAAGCTTTTTATGGTTTCTGCTCTTGCCTGACAGCAGAGGGCGCTGTTTGACATGTTTTGCTGGAGTCGAGTTTGGCCTGCGTCACCTTCAAATAGGATTTTTTCAGTTGACCTGGCAGCTTACGGCCATACTACCTTGAAAACGCCCGATCTCGTCCGATCTCGGAAGCTAAGCACGGGCGGGCCTGGTTAGTACTTGAATGGGAGACCGCCTGGGAATACCAGGTGCTGTAAGCTTTTTATGGTTTCTGCTCTTGCCTAACAGCAGAGGGCGCTGTTTGACACTTTTTGCTGGAGTCTAGTTTGGCCTGCGTCGCCTTCAAATAGGATCTTTTCAGTTGCCCTGGCAGCTTACGGCCATACTACCCTGAAAACGCCCGGTCTCGTCCGATCTCGGAAGCTAAGCAGGGTGGGCCTGGTTAGTACTTGGATGGGAGACCGCCTGGGAATACCAGGTGCTGTAAGCTTTTTATGGTTTCTGCTCTTGCCTGACAGCAGAGGGCGCTGTTTGCCACTTTTTTCTGGAGTCTAGTTTGGCCTGCGTCGCCTTCAAATAGGACATTTTCAGTTGCCCTGGCAGCTTACGGCCATACTACCCTGAAAAAGCCCGATCTCGTCCGATCTGGGAAGCTAAGCAGGGACGGGCCTGGTTAGTACTTGGATGGGAGACCGCCTGGGAATACCAGGTGCTGTAAGCTTTTTATGGTTTCTGCTCTTGCCTGACAGCAGAGGGCGCTGTTCGACACTTTTTGCTGGAGTCTAGTTTGGCCTGCGTCTTCTTCAAATAGGATCTTTTCAGTTGACCTGGCAGCTTATGGCCATACTACACTGAAAACGCCCGATCTCGTCCGATCTCGGAAGCTAAGCAGGGGCGGGCCTGGTTAGTACTAGAATGGGAGACCGCCTGGGAATACCAGGTGCTGTAAGCTTTTTATGGTTTCTGCTCTAGCCTGACAGCAGAGGGCGCTGTTTGACACTTTTTGCTGGATCTAGTTTGGCCTGCGTCGCCTTCAAATAAGATCTTTTCAGTTGTCCTGGCAGCTTACGGCCACACCACCCTGAAAACGCCTGATCTCGTCCGATCTCGGAAGCTAAGCAGGGGCGGGCCTGGTTAGTACTTGGATGGGAGACCGCCTGGGAATACCAGGTGCTGTAAGCTTTTTTTGGTTTCTGCTCTTGCCTGACAGCAGAGGGCGCTGTTTGACACTTTTTGCTGGAATCTAGTTTGGCCTGCGTCGCCTTCAAATAGGATCTTTTCAGTTGATGTGGCAGCTTACGGCCATATTACCCTGAAAACGCCCGATCTCGTCCGATCTCGGAAGCTAAGCAGGGGCGGGCCTGGTTAGTACTTGGATGGGAGACCGCCTGGGAATACCAGGTGCTGTAAGCTTTTTATGGTTTCTGCTCTAGCCTGACAGCAGAGGGCGCTGTTTGACACTTTTTGCTGGCTCTAGTTTGGCCTGCGTCGCCTTCAAATAAGATCTTTTCAGTTGTCCTGGCAGCTTACGGCCATACCACCCTGAAAACGCCTGATCTCGTCCGATCTCGGAAGCTAAGCAGGGGCGGGCCTGGTTAGTACTTGGATGGGAGACCGCCTGGGAATACCAGGTGCTGTAAGCTTTTTATGGTTTCTGCTCTTGCCTGACAGCAGAGGGCGCTGTTTGACACTTTTTGCTGGAGTCTAGTTTGGCCTGCGTCGCCTTCAAATAGGATCTTTTCAGTCACCCTTGCAGCTTACGGCCATACTACCCTGAAAACGCCCGATCTCGTCCGATCTCGGAAGCTAAGCAGGGGCGGTCCTGGTTAGTACTTGGATGGGAGACCGCCTGGGATTACCAGGTGCTGTAAGCTTTTTATGGTTTCTGCTCTTGCCTGACAGCAGAGGGCGCTGTTTGACACTTTTTGCTGGAGTCTAGTTTGGCCTGCGTCTTCTTCAAATAGGATCTTTTCAGTTGCCCTGGCAGCTTACGGCCATACTACCCTGAAAACGCCCGATCTCGTCCGATCTCGGAAGCTAAGCAGGGGCGGGACTGGTTAGTACTTGGATGGGAGACCGCCTGGGAATACCAGGTGCTGTAAGCTTTTCATGGTTTCTGCTCTTGCCTGACAGCAGAGGGCGCTGTTTGACATGTTTTGCTGGAGTCTAGTTTGGCCTGCGTCACCTTCAAATAGGATCTTTTCAGTTGACCTGGCAGCTTACGGCCATACTACCCTGAAAACGCCCGATCTCGTCCGATCTCGGAAGCTAAGCAGGGGCGGGCCTGGTTAGTACTTGGATGGGAGACCGCCTGGGAATACCAGGTGCTGTAAGCTTTTTATGGTTTCTGCTCTTGCCTGACAGCAGAGGGCGCTGTTTGACACTTTTTGCTGGAGTCTAGTTTGGCCTGCGTCGCCTTCAAATAGGATCTTTTCAGTCACCCTTGCAGCTTACGGCCATACTACCCTGAAAACGCCCGATCTCGTCCGATCTCGGAAGCTAAGCAGGGGCGGTCCTGGTTAGTACTTGGATGGGAGACCGCCTGGGATTACCAGGTGCTGTAAGCTTTTTATGGTTTCTGCTCTTGCCTGACAGCAGAGGGCGCTGTTTGACACTTTTTGCTGGAGTCTAGTTTGGCCTGCGTCTTCTTCAAATAGGATCTTTTCAGTTGTCCTGGCAGCTTACGGCCATACTACCCTGAAAACGCCCGATCTCGGAAGCTAAGCAGGGGCGGGCCTGGTTAGTACTTGGATGGGAGACCGCCTGTGAATACCAGGTGCTGTAAGCTTTTTATGGTTTCTGCTCTTGCCTGACAGCAGAGGGCGCTGTTTGACACTTTTTGCTGTAGTCTAGTTTGGCCTGCGTCACTTTCAAATAGGATCTTTTCAGTTGACCTGGCAGCTTAGGCCATACTACCCTGAAAACGCCCGATCTCGTACGATCTCGGAAGCTAAGCAGGGCCGGGCCTGGTTAGTACTTGGATGGGAGACCGCCTGTGAATACCAGGTGCTGTAAGCTTTTTATGGTTTCTGCTCTTGCCTGACAGCAGAGGGCGCTGTTTGACACTTTTTGCTGTAGTCTAGTTTGGCCTGCGTCACCTTCAAATAGGATCTTTTCAGTTGACCTGGCAGCTTACGGCCATACTACCCTGAAAACGCCCGATCTCGTCCGATCTCGGAAGCTAAGCAGGGGCGGGCCTGGTTAGTACTTGGCTGGGAGACCGCCTGGGAATACCAGGTGCTGTAAGCTTTTTATGGTTTCTGCTCTTGCCTGACAGCAGAGGGCGCTGTTTGACATGTTTTGCTGGAGTCTAGTTTGTCCTGCGTCGCCTTCAAATAGGATCTTTTCAGTTGCCTTGGCAGCTTTTGGCCATACTACCCTGAAAACGCCTGATCTCGGAAGCTAAGCAGGGGAGGGCCTGGTTAGTACTTGGATGGGAGACCGCCTGGGAATACCAGGTGCTGTAAGCTTTTTATGGTTTTTGCTCTAGCCTGACAGCAGAGGGCGCTGTTTGACACTTTTTGCTGGATCTAGTTTGGCCTGCGTCGCCTTCAAATAAGATCTTTTCAGTTGTCCTGGCAGCTTACGGCCATACCACCCTGAAAACGCCTGATCTCGTCCGATCTCGGAAGCTAAGCAGGGGCGGGCCTGGTTAGTACTTGGATGGGAGACCGCCTGGGAATACCAGGTGCTGTAAGCTTTTTATGGTTTCTGCTCTTGCCTGACAGCAGAGGGCGCTGTTTGACACCTTTTGCTGTAGTCTAGTTTGGCCTGCGTCGCCTTCAAATAGGATCTTTTCAGTTGATGTGGCAGCTTACGGCCATACTACCCTGAAAACGCCCGATCTCGTCCGATCTCGGAAGCTAAGCAGGGGCGAGCCTGGTTAGTACTTGGATGGGAGACCGCCTGGGAATACCAGGTGCTGTAAGCTTTTTATGGTTTCTGCTCTAGCCTGACAGCAGAGGGCGCTGTTTGACACTTTTTGCTGGATCTAGTTTGGCCTGCGTCGCCTTCAAATAAGATCTTTTCCGTTGTCCTGGCTGCTTACGGCCATACTACCCTGAAAACGCCCGATCTCGTCCGATCTCGGAAGCTAAGCAGGGGCGGGCCTGGTTAGTACTTGGATGGGAGACCGCCTGGGAATACCAGGTGCTGTAAGCTTTTTAACGTTTCTGCTCTTGCCTGACAGCAGAGGGCGCTGTTTGACACTTTTTGCTGGAGTCTAGTTTGGCCTGCGTCGCCTTCAAATAGGATCTTTTCAGTTGCCCTGGCAGCTTACGGCCATACTACCCTGAAAACGCCCGGTCTCGTCCGATCTCGGAAGCTAAGCAGGGTGGGCCTGGTTAGTACTTGGATGGGAGACCGCCTGGGAATACCAGGTGCTGTAAGCTTTTTATGGTTTCTGCTCTTGCCTGACAGCAGAGGGCGCTGTTTGCCACTTTTTTCTGGAGTCTAGTTTGGCCTGCGTCGCCTTCAAATAGGACATTTTCAGTTGCCCTGGCAGCTTACGGCCATACTACCCTGAAAAAGCCCGATCTCGTCCGATCTCGGAAGCTAAGCAGGGACGGGCCTGGTTAGTACTTGGATGGGAGACCGCCTGGGAATACCAGGTGCTGTAAGCTTTTTATGGTTTCTGCTCTTGCCTGACAGCAGAGGGCGCTGTTCGACACTTTTTGCTGGAGTCTAGTTTGGCCTGCGTCTTCTTCAAATAGGATCTTTTCAGTTGACCTGGCAGCTTATGGCCATACTACACTGAAAACGCCCGATCTCGTCCGATCTCGGAAGCTAAGCAGGGGCGGGCCTGGTTAGTACTAGAATGGGAGACCGCCTGGGAATACCAGGTGCTGTAAGCTTTTTATGGTTTCTGCTCTAGCCTGACAGCAGAGGGCGCTGTTTGACACTTTTTGCTGGATCTAGTTTGGCCTGCGTCGCCTTCAAATAAGATCTTTTCAGTTGTCCTGGCAGCTTACGGCCACACCACCCTGAAAACGCCTGATCTCGTCCGATCTCGGAAGCTAAGCAGGGGCGGGCCTGGTTAGTACTTGGATGGGAGACCGCCTGGGAATACCAGGTGCTGTAAGCTTTTTTTGGTTTCTGCTCTTGCCTGACAGCAGAGGGCGCTGTTTGACACTTTTTGCTGGAATCTAGTTTGGCCTGCGTCGCCTTCAAATAGGATCTTTTCAGTTGATGTGGCAGCTTACGGCCATATTACCCTGAAAACGCCCGATCTCGTCCGATCTCGGAAGCTAAGCAGGGGCGGGCCTGGTTAGTACTTGGATGGGAGACCGCCTGGGAATACCAGGTGCTGTAAGCTTTTTATGGTTTCTGCTCTAGCCTGACAGCAGAGGGCGCTGTTTGACACTTTTTGCTGGCTCTAGTTTGGCCTGCGTCGCCTTCAAATAAGATCTTTTCAGTTGTCCTGGCAGCTTACGGCCATACCACCCTGAAAACGCCTGATCTCGTCCGATCTCGGAAGCTAAGCAGGGGCGGGCCTGGTTAGTACTTGGATGGGAGACCGCCTGGGAATACCAGGTGCTGTAAGCTTTTTATGGTTTCTGCTCTTGCCTGACAGCAGAGGGCGCTGTTTGACACTTTTTGCTGGAGTCTAGTTTGGCCTGCGTCGCCTTCAAATAGGATCTTTTCAGTCACCCTTGCAGCTTACGGCCATACTACCCTGAAAACGCCCGATCTCGTCCGATCTCGGAAGCTAAGCAGGGGCGGTCCTGGTTAGTACTTGGATGGGAGACCGCCTGGGATTACCAGGTGCTGTAAGCTTTTTATGGTTTCTGCTCTTGCCTGACAGCAGAGGGCGCTGTTTGACACTTTTTGCTGGAGTCTAGTTTGGCCTGCGTCTTCTTCAAATAGGATCTTTTCAGTTGCCCTGGCAGCTTACGGCCATACTACCCTGAAAACGCCCGATCTCGTCCGATCTCGGAAGCTAAGCAGGGGCGGGACTGGTTAGTACTTGGATGGGAGACCGCCTGGGAATACCAGGTGCTGTAAGCTTTTCATGGTTTCTGCTCTTGCCTGACAGCAGAGGGCGCTGTTTGACATGTTTTGCTGGAGTCTAGTTTGGCCTGCGTCACCTTCAAATAGGATCTTTTCAGTTGACCTGGCAGCTTACGGCCATACTACCCTGAAAACGCCCGATCTCGTCCGATCTCGGAAGCTAAGCAGGGGCGGGCCTGGTTAGTACTTGGATGGGAGACCGCCTGGGAATACCAGGTGCTGTAAGCTTTTTATGGTTTCTGCTCTTGCCTGACAGCAGAGGGCGCTGTTTGACACTTTTTGCTGGAGTCTAGTTTGGCCTGCGTCGCCTTCAAATAGGATCTTTTCAGTCACCCTTGCAGCTTACGGCCATACTACCCTGAAAACGCCCGATCTCGTCCGATCTCGGAAGCTAAGCAGGGGCGGTCCTGGTTAGTACTTGGATGGGAGACCGCCTGGGATTACCAGGTGCTGTAAGCTTTTTATGGTTTCTGCTCTTGCCTGACAGCAGAGGGCGCTGTTTGACACTTTTTGCTGGAGTCTAGTTTGGCCTGCGTCTTCTTCAAATAGGATCTTTTCAGTTGTCCTGGCAGCTTACGGCCATACTACCCTGAAAACGCCCGATCTCGGAAGCTAAGCAGGGGCGGGCCTGGTTAGTACTTGGATGGGAGACCGCCTGTGAATACCAGGTGCTGTAAGCTTTTTATGGTTTCTGCTCTTGCCTGACAGCAGAGGGCGCTGTTTGACACTTTTTGCTGTAGTCTAGTTTGGCCTGCGTCACTTTCAAATAGGATCTTTTCAGTTGACCTGGCAGCTTAGGCCATACTACCCTGAAAACGCCCGATCTCGTACGATCTCGGAAGCTAAGCAGGGCCGGGCCTGGTTAGTACTTGGATGGGAGACCGCCTGTGAATACCAGGTGCTGTAAGCTTTTTATGGTTTCTGCTCTTGCCTGACAGCAGAGGGCGCTGTTTGACACTTTTTGCTGTAGTCTAGTTTGGCCTGCGTCACCTTCAAATAGGATCTTTTCAGTTGACCTGGCAGCTTACGGCCATACTACCCTGAAAACGCCCGATCTCGTCCGATCTCGGAAGCTAAGCAGGGGCGGGCCTGGTTAGTACTTGGCTGGGAGACCGCCTGGGAATACCAGGTGCTGTAAGCTTTTTATGGTTTCTGCTCTTGCCTGACAGCAGAGGGCGCTGTTTGACATGTTTTGCTGGAGTCTAGTTTGTCCTGCGTCGCCTTCAAATAGGATCTTTTCAGTTGCCTTGGCAGCTTTTGGCCATACTACCCTGAAAACGCCTGATCTCGGAAGCTAAGCAGGGGAGGGCCTGGTTAGTACTTGGATGGGAGACCGCCTGGGAATACCAGGTGCTGTAAGCTTTTTATGGTTTTTGCTCTAGCCTGACAGCAGAGGGCGCTGTTTGACACTTTTTGCTGGATCTAGTTTGGCCTGCGTCGCCTTCAAATAAGATCTTTTCAGTTGTCCTGGCAGCTTACGGCCATACCACCCTGAAAACGCCTGATCTCGTCCGATCTCGGAAGCTAAGCAGGGGCGGGCCTGGTTAGTACTTGGATGGGAGACCGCCTGGGAATACCAGGTGCTGTAAGCTTTTTATGGTTTCTGCTCTTGCCTGACAGCAGAGGGCGCTGTTTGACACCTTTTGCTGGAGTCTAGTTTGGCCTGCGTCGCCTTCAAATAGGATCTTTTCAGTTGATGTGGCAGCTTACGGCCATACTACCCTGAAAACGCCTGATCTCGGAAGCTAAGCAGGGGAGGGCCTGGTTAGTACTTGGATGGGAGACCGCCTGGGAATACCAGGTGCTGTAAGCTTTTTATGGTTTTTGCTCTAGCCTGACAGCAGAGGGCGCTGTTTGACACTTTTTGCTGGATCTAGTTTGGCCTGCGTCGCCTTCAAATAAGATCTTTTCAGTTGTCCTGGCAGCTTACGGCCATACCACCCTGAAAACGCCTGATCTCGTCCGATCTCGGAAGCTAAGCAGGGGCGGGCCTGGTTAGTACTTGGATGGGAGACCGCCTGGGAATACCAGGTGCTGTAAGCTTTTTATGGTTTCTGCTCTTGCCTGACAGCAGAGGGCGCTGTTTGACACCTTTTGCTGTAGTCTAGTTTGGCCTGCGTCGCCTTCAAATAGGATCTTTTCAGTTGATGTGGCAGCTTACGGCCATACTACCCTGAAAACGCCCGATCTCGTCCGATCTCGGAAGCTAAGCAGGGGCGAGCCTGGTTAGTACTTGGATGGGAGACCGCCTGGGAATACCAGGTGCTGTAAGCTTTTTATGGTTTCTGCTCTAGCCTGACAGCAGAGGGCGCTGTTTGACACTTTTTGCTGGATCGAGTTTGGCCTGCGTCGCCTTCAAATAAGATCTTTTCCGTTGTCCTGGCTGCTTACGGCCATACTACCCTGAAAACGCCCGATCTCGTCCGATCTCGGAAGCTAAGCAGGGGCGGGCCTGGTTAGTACTTGGATGGGAGACCGCCTGGGAATACCAGGTGCTGTAAGCTTTTTAACGTTTCTGCTCTTGCCTGACAGCAGAGGGCGCTGTTTGACACTTTTTGCTGGAGTCTAGTTTGGCCTGCGTCGCCTTCAAATAGGATCTTTTCAGTTGCCCTGGCAGCTTACGGCCATACTACCCTGAAAACGCCCGGTCTCGTCCGATCTCGGAAGCTAAGCAGGGTGGGCCTGGTTAGTACTTGGATGGGAGACCGCCTGGGAATACCAGGTGCTGTAAGCTTTTTATGGTTTCTGCTCTTGCCTGACAGCAGAGGGCGCTGTTTGCCACTTTTTTCTGGAGTCTAGTTTGGCCTGCGTCGCCTTCAAATAGGACATTTTCAGTTGCCCTGGCAGCTTACGGCCATACTACCCTGAAAAAGCCCGATCTCGTCCGATCTCGGAAGCTAAGCAGGGACGGGCCTGGTTAGTACTTGGATGGGAGACCGCCTGGGAATACCAGGTGCTGTAAGCTTTTTATGGTTTCTGCTCTTGCCTGACAGCAGAGGGCGCTGTTCGACACTTTTTGCTGGAGTCTAGTTTGGCCTGCGTCTTCTTCAAATAGGATCTTTTCAGTTGACCTGGCAGCTTATGGCCATACTACACTGAAAACGCCCGATCTCGTCCGATCTCGGAAGCTAAGCAGGGGCGGGCCTGGTTAGTACTAGAATGGGAGACCGCCTGGGAATACCAGGTGCTGTAAGCTTTTTATGGTTTCTGCTCTAGCCTGACAGCAGAGGGCGCTGTTTGACACTTTTTGCTGGATCTAGTTTGGCCTGCGTCGCCTTCAAATAAGATCTTTTCAGTTGTCCTGGCAGCTTACGGCCACACCACCCTGAAAACGCCTGATCTCGTCCGATCTCGGAAGCTAAGCAGGGGCGGGCCTGGTTAGTACTTGGATGGGAGACCGCCTGGGAATACCAGGTGCTGTAAGCTTTTTTTGGTTTCTGCTCTTGCCTGACAGCAGAGGGCGCTGTTTGACACTTTTTGCTGGAATCTAGTTTGGCCTGCGTCGCCTTCAAATAGGATCTTTTCAGTTGATGTGGCAGCTTACGGCCATATTACCCTGAAAACGCCCGATCTCGTCCGATCTCGGAAGCTAAGCAGGGGCGGGCCTGGTTAGTACTTGGATGGGAGACCGCCTGGGAATACCAGGTGCTGTAAGCTTTTTATGGTTTCTGCTCTAGCCTGACAGCAGAGGGCGCTGTTTGACACTTTTTGCTGGCTCTAGTTTGGCCTGCGTCGCCTTCAAATAAGATCTTTTCAGTTGTCCTGGCAGCTTACGGCCATACCACCCTGAAAACGCCTGATCTCGTCCGATCTCGGAAGCTAAGCAGGGGCGGGCCTGGTTAGTACTTGGATGGGAGACCGCCTGGGAATACCAGGTGCTGTAAGCTTTTTATGGTTTCTGCTCTTGCCTGACAGCAGAGGGCGCTGTTTGACACTTTTTGCTGGAGTCTAGTTTGGCCTGCGTCGCCTTCAAATAGGATCTTTTCAGTCACCCTTGCAGCTTACGGCCATACTACCCTGAAAACGCCCGATCTCGTCCGATCTCGGAAGCTAAGCAGGGGCGGTCCTGGTTAGTACTTGGATGGGAGACCGCCTGGGATTACCAGGTGCTGTAAGCTTTTTATGGTTTCTGCTCTTGCCTGACAGCAGAGGGCGCTGTTTGACACTTTTTGCTGGAGTCTAGTTTGGCCTGCGTCTTCTTCAAATAGGATCTTTTCAGTTGTCCTGGCAGCTTACGGCCATACTACCCTGAAAACGCCCGATCTCGGAAGCTAAGCAGGGGCGGGCCTGGTTAGTACTTGGATGGGAGACCGCCTGTGAATACCAGGTGCTGTAAGCTTTTTATGGTTTCTGCTCTTGCCTGACAGCAGAGGGCGCTGTTTGACACTTTTTGCTGTAGTCTAGTTTGGCCTGCGTCACTTTCAAATAGGATCTTTTCAGTTGACCTGGCAGCTTAGGCCATACTACCCTGAAAACGCCCGATCTCGTACGATCTCGGAAGCTAAGCAGGGCCGGGCCTGGTTAGTACTTGGATGGGAGACCGCCTGTGAATACCAGGTGCTGTAAGCTTTTTATGGTTTCTGCTCTTGCCTGACAGCAGAGGGCGCTGTTTGACACTTTTTGCTGTAGTCTAGTTTGGCCTGCGTCACCTTCAAATAGGATCTTTTCAGTTGACCTGGCAGCTTACGGCCATACTACCCTGAAAACGCCCGATCTCGTCCGATCTCGGAAGCTAAGCAGGGGCGGGCCTGGTTAGTACTTGGCTGGGAGACCGCCTGGGAATACCAGGTGCTGTAAGCTTTTTATGGTTTCTGCTCTTGCCTGACAGCAGAGGGCGCTGTTTGACATGTTTTGCTGGAGTCTAGTTTGTCCTGCGTCGCCTTCAAATAGGATCTTTTCAGTTGCCTTGGCAGCTTTTGGCCATACTACCCTGAAAACGCCTGATCTCGGAAGCTAAGCAGGGGAGGGCCTGGTTAGTACTTGGATGGGAGACCGCCTGGGAATACCAGGTGCTGTAAGCTTTTTATGGTTTTTGCTCTAGCCTGACAGCAGAGGGCGCTGTTTGACACTTTTTGCTGGATCTAGTTTGGCCTGCGTCGCCTTCAAATAAGATCTTTTCAGTTGTCCTGGCAGCTTACGGCCATACCACCCTGAAAACGCCTGATCTCGTCCGATCTCGGAAGCTAAGCAGGGGCGGGCCTGGTTAGTACTTGGATGGGAGACCGCCTGGGAATACCAGGTGCTGTAAGCTTTTTATGGTTTCTGCTCTTGCCTGACAGCAGAGGGCGCTGTTTGACACCTTTTGCTGGAGTCTAGTTTGGCCTGCGTCGCCTTCAAATAGGATCTTTTCAGTTGATGTGGCAGCTTACGGCCATACTACCCTGAAAACGCCCGATCTCGTCCGATCTCGGAAGCTAAGCAGGGGCGAGCCTGGTTAGTACTTGGATGGGAGACCGCCTGGGAATACCAGGTGCTGTAAGCTTTTCATGGTTTCTGCTCTTGCCTGACAGCAGAGGGCGCTGTTTGACATGTTTTGCTGGAGTCTAGTTTGGCCTGCGTCACCTTCAAATAGGATCTTTTCAGTTGACCTGGCAGCTTACGGCCATACTACCCTGAAAACGCCCGATCTCGGAAGCTAAGCAGGGGCGGGCCTGGTTAGTACTTGGATGGGAGACCGCCTGGGAATACCAGGTGCTGTAAGCTTTTTATGGTTTCTGCTCTAGCCTGACAGCAGAGGGCGCTGTTTGACACTTTTTGCTGGATCTAGTTTGGCCTGCGTCGCCTTCAAATAAGATCTTTTCAGTTTTCTTGGCAGCTTACGGCCATACTACCCTGAAAACGCCCGATCTCGTCTGATCTCGGAAGCTAAGCAGGGGTGGGCCTGGTTAGTACTTGGATGGGAGACCGCCTGGCAATACCAGGTGCTGTAAGCCTTTTATGGTTTCTGCTCTTAACTGACAGCAGAGGGCGCTGTTTGACACTTTTTGCTGGAGTCTAGTTTGGCCTGCGTCGCCTTCAAATAGGATCTTTTCATTTGCCCTGGCAGCTTACGGCCATACTACCCTGAAAACGCCCGATCTCGTCCGATCTCGGAAGCTAAGCAGGGGCGGGCCTGGTTAGTACTTGGATGGGAGACCGCCTGGGAATACCAGGTGCTGTACGCTTTTTATGGTTTCTGCTCTTGCCTGACAGCAGAGGGCGCTGTTTGACACTTTTTGCTGGAGTCTAGTTTGTCCTGCGTCGCCTTCAAATAGGATCTTTTCAGTTGCCTTGGCAGCTTTTGGCCATACTACCCTGAAAACGCCTGATCTCGGAAGCTAAGCAGGGGCGGGCCTGGTTATACTTGGATGGGAGACCGCCTGGGAATACCAGGTGCTGTAAGCTTTTTATGGTTTCTGCTCTTGCCTGACAGCAGAGGGCGCTGTTTGACATGTTTTGCTGGAGTCTAGTTTGGCCTGCGTCACCTTCAAATAGGATTTTTTCAGTTGACCTGGCAGCTTACGGCCATACTACCTTGAAAACGCCCGATCTCGTCCGATCTCGGAAGCTAAGCACGGGCGGGCCTGGTTAGTACTTGAATGGGAGACCGCCTGGGAATACCAGGTGCTGTAAGCTTTTTATGGTTTCTGCTCTTGCCTAACAGCAGAGGGCGCTGTTTGACACTTTTTGCTGGAGTCTAGTTTGGCCTGCGTCGCCTTCAAATAGGATCTTTTCAGTTGCCCTGGCAGCTTACGGCCATACTACCCTGAAAACGCCCGGTCTTGTCCGATCTCGGAAGCTAAGCAGGGGCGGGCCTGGTTAGTACTTGGATGGGAGACCGCCTGGGAATACCAGGTGCTGTAAGCTTTTTATGGTTTCTGCTCTTGCCTGACAGCAGAGGGCGCTGTTTGACACTTTTTGCTGGAGTCTAGTTTGGCCTGCGTCTTCTTCAAATAGGATCTTTTCAGTTGACCTGGCAGCTTATGGCCATACTACCCTGAAAACGCCCGATCTCGTCCGATCTCGGAAGCTAAGCAGGGGTGGGCCTGGTTAGTACTTGGATGGGAGACCGCCTGGGAATACCAGGTGCTGTAAGCTTTTTATGGTTTCTGCTCTAGCCTGACAGCAGAGGGCGCTGTTTGACACTTTTTGCTGGATCTAGTTTGGCCTGCGTCGCCTTCAAATAAGATCTTTTCAGTTGTCCTGGCAGCTTACGGCCATACTACCCTGAAAACGCCCGATCTCGTCCGATCTCGGAAGCTAAGCAGGGGCGGGCCTGGTTAGTACTTGGATGGGAGACCGCCTGGGAATACCAGGTGCTGTAAGCTTTTTATGGTTTCTGCTCTTGCCTGACAGCAGAGGGCGCTGTTTGACACTTTTTGCTGGAGTCTAGTTTGGCCTGCGTCGCCTTCAAATAGGATCTTTTCAGTTGTCCTGGCAGCTTACGGCCATACTACCCTGAAAACGCCCGATCTCTTCCGATCTCGGAAGCTAAGCAGGGGCGGGCCTGGTTAGTACTTGGATGGGAGACCGCCTGGGAATACCAGGTGCTGTAAGCTTTTTATGGTTTCTGCTCTTGCCTGACAGCAGAGGGCGCTGTTTGACACTTTTTGCTGGAGTCTAGTTTGGCCTGCGTCGCCTTCAAATAGGATCTTTTCAGTTGATGTGGCAGCTTACGGCCATACTACCCTGAAAACGCCCGATCTCGTCCGATCTCGGAAGCTAAGCAGGGGCGGGCCTGGTTAGTACTTGGATGGGAGACCGCCTGGGAATACCAGGTGCTGTAAGCTTTTTATGGTTTCTGCTCTTGCCTGACAGCAGAGGGCGCTGTTTGACACTTTTTGCTGGAGTCTAGTTTGGCCTGCGTCGCCTTCAAATAGGATCTTTACAGTTGCCCTGGCAGCTTACGGCCACACTACCCTGAAAACGCCTGATCTCGGAAGCTAAGCAGGGGAGGGCCTGGTTAGTACTTGGATGGGAGACCGCCTGGGAATACCAGGTGCTGTAAGCTTTTTATGGTTTCTGCTCTAGCCTGACAGCAGAGGGCGCTGTTTGACACTTTTTGCTGGATCTAGTTTGGCCTGCGTCGCCTTCAAATAAGATCTTTTCAGTTGTCCTGGCAGCTTACGGCCATACCACCCTGAAAACGCCTGATCTCGTCCGATCTCGGAAGCTAAGCAGGGGCGGGCCTGGTTAGTACTTGGATGGGAGACCGCCTGGGAATACCAGGTGCTGTAAGCTTTTCATGGTTTCTGCTCTTGCCTGACAGCAGAGGGCGCTGTTTGACACTTTTTGCTGGAGTCTAGTTTGGCCTGCGTCTTCTTCAAATAGGATCTTTTCAGTTGCCCTGGCAGCTTACGGCCATACTACCCTGAAAACGCCCGATCTCGTCCGATCTCGGAAGCTAAGCAGGGGCGGGACTGGTTAGTACTTGGATGGGAGACCGCCTGGGAATACCAGGTGCTGTAAGCTTTTCATGGTTTCTGCTCTTGCCTGACAGCAGAGGGCGCTGTTTGACATGTTTTGCTGGAGTCTAGTTTGGCCTGCGTCACCTTCAAATAGGATCTTTTCAGTTGACCTGGCAGCTTACGGCCATACTACCCTGAAAACGCCCGATCTCGTCCGATCTCGGAAGCTAAGCAGGGGCGGGCCTGGTTAGTACTTGGATGGGAGACCGCCTGGGAATACCAGGTGCTGTAAGCTTTTTATGGTTTCTGCTCTTGCCTGACAGCAGAGGGCGCTGTTTGACACTTTTTGCTGGAGTCTAGTTTGGCCTGCGTCGCCTTCAAATAGGATCTTTTCAGTCACCCTTGCAGCTTACGGCCATACTACCCTGAAAACGCCCGATCTCGTCCGATCTCGGAAGCTAAGCAGGGGCGGTCCTGGTTAGTACTTGGATGGGAGACCGCCTGGGATTACCAGGTGCTGTAAGCTTTTTATGGTTTCTGCTCTTGCCTGACAGCAGAGGGCGCTGTTTGACACTTTTTGCTGGAGTCTAGTTTGGCCTGCGTCTTCTTCAAATAGGATCTTTTCAGTTGTCCCGGCAGCTTACGGCCATACTACCCTGAAAACGCCCGATCTCGGAAGCTAAGCAGGGGCGGGCCTGGTTAGTACTTGGATGGGAGACCGCCTGTGAATACCAGGTGCTGTAAGCTTTTTATGGTTTCTGCTCTTGCCTGACAGCAGAGGGCGCTGTTTGACACTTTTTGCTGTAGTCTAGTTTGGCCTGCGTCACTTTCAAATAGGATCTTTTCAGTTGACCTGGCAGCTTAGGCCATACTACCCTGAAAACGCCCGATCTCGTACGATCTCGGAAGCTAAGCAGGGCCGGGCCTGGTTAGTACTTGGATGGGAGACCGCCTGTGAATACCAGGTGCTGTAAGCTTTTTATGGTTTCTGCTCTTGCCTGACAGCAGAGGGCGCTGTTTGACACTTTTTGCTGTAGTCTAGTTTGGCCTGCGTCACCTTCAAATAGGATCTTTTCAGTTGACCTGGCAGCTTACGGCCATACTACCCTGAAAACGCCCGATCTCGTCCGATCTCGGAAGCTAAGCAGGGGCGGGCCTGGTTAGTACTTGGCTGGGAGACCGCCTGGGAATACCAGGTGCTGTAAGCTTTTTATGGTTTCTGCTCTTGCCTGACAGCAGAGGGCGCTGTTTGACATGTTTTGCTGGAGTCTAGTTTGTCCTGCGTCGCCTTCAAATAGGATCTTTTCAGTTGCCTTGGCAGCTTTTGGCCATACTACCCTGAAAACGCCTGATCTCGGAAGCTAAGCAGGGGAGGGCCTGGTTAGTACTTGGATGGGAGACCGCCTGGGAATACCAGGTGCTGTAAGCTTTTTATGGTTTTTGCTCTAGCCTGACAGCAGAGGGCGCTGTTTGACACTTTTTGCTGGATCTAGTTTGGCCTGCGTCGCCTTCAAATAAGATCTTTTCAGTTGTCCTGGCAGCTTACGGCCATACCACCCTGAAAACGCCTGATCTCGTCCGATCTCGGAAGCTAAGCAGGGGCGGGCCTGGTTAGTACTTGGATGGGAGACCGCCTGGGAATACCAGGTGCTGTAAGCTTTTTATGGTTTCTGCTCTTGCCTGACAGCAGAGGGCGCTGTTTGACACCTTTTGCTGGAGTCTAGTTTGGCCTGCGTCGCCTTCAAATAGGATCTTTTCAGTTGATGTGGCAGCTTACGGCCATACTACCCTGAAAACGCCCGATCTCGTCCGATCTCGGAAGCTAAGCAGGGGCGAGCCTGGTTAGTACTTGGATGGGAGACCGCCTGGGAATACCAGGTGCTGTAAGCTTTTCATGGTTTCTGCTCTTGCCTGACAGCAGAGGGCGCTGTTTGACATGTTTTGCTGGAGTCTAGTTTGGCCTGCGTCACCTTCAAATAGGATCTTTTCAGTTGACCTGGCAGCTTACGGCCATACTACCCTGAAAACGCCCGATCTCGGAAGCTAAGCAGGGGCGGGCCTGGTTAGTACTTGGATGGGAGACCGCCTGGGAATACCAGGTGCTGTAAGCTTTTTATGGTTTCTGCTCTAGCCTGACAGCAGAGGGCGCTGTTTGACACTTTTTGCTGGATCTAGTTTGGCCTGCGTCGCCTTCAAATAAGATCTTTTCAGTTTTCTTGGCAGCTTACGGCCATACTACCCTGAAAACGCCCGATCTCGTCCGATCTCGGAAGCTAAGCAGGGGTGGGCCTGGTTAGTACTTGGATGGGAGACCGCCTGGCAATACCAGGTGCTGTAAGCCTTTTATGGTTTCTGCTCTTAACTGACAGCAGAGGGCGCTGTTTGACACTTTTTGCTGGAGTCTAGTTTGGCCTGCGTCGCCTTCAAATAGGATCTTTTCATTTGCCCTGGCAGCTTACGGCCATACTACCCTGAAAACGCCCGATCTCGTCCGATCTCGGAAGCTAAGCAGGGGCGGGCCTGGTTAGTACTTGGATGGGAGACCGCCTGGGAATACCAGGTGCTGTACGCTTTTTATGGTTTCTGCTCTTGCCTGACAGCAGAGGGCGCTGTTTGACACTTTTTGCTGGAGTCTAGTTTGTCCTGCGTCGCCTTCAAATAGGATCTTTTCAGTTGCCTTGGCAGCTTTTGGCCATACTACCCTGAAAACGCCCGATCTCGGAAGCTAAGCAGGGGCGGGCCTGGTTATACTTGGATGGGAGACCGCCTGGGAATACCAGGTGCTGTAAGCTTTTTATGGTTTCTGCTCTTGCCTGACAGCAGAGGGCGCTGTTTGACATGTTTTGCTGGAGTCTAGTTTGGCCTGCGTCACCTTCAAATAGGATTTTTTCAGTTGACCTGGCAGCTTACGGCCATACTACCTTGAAAACGCCCGATCTCGTCCGATCTCGGAAGCTAAGCACGGGCGGGCCTGGTTAGTACTTGAATGGGAGACCGCCTGGGAATACCAGGTGCTGTAAGCTTTTTATGGTTTCTGCTCTTGCCTAACAGCAGAGGGCGCTGTTTGACACTTTTTGCTGGAGTCTAGTTTGGCCTGCGTCGCCTTCAAATAGGATCTTTTCAGTTGCCCTGGCAGCTTACGGCCATACTACCCTGAAAACGCCCGGTCTTGTCCGATCTCGGAAGCTAAGCAGGGGCGGGCCTGGTTAGTACTTGGATGGGAGACCGCCTGGGAATACCAGGTGCTGTAAGCTTTTTATGGTTTCTGCTCTTGCCTGACAGCAGAGGGCGCTGTTTGACACTTTTTGCTGGAGTCTAGTTTGGCCTGCGTCTTCTTCAAATAGGATCTTTTCAGTTGACCTGGCAGCTTATGGCCATACTACCCTGAAAACGCCCGATCTCGTCCGATCTCGGAAGCTAAGCAGGGGTGGGCCTGGTTAGTACTTGGATGGGAGACCGCCTGGGAATACCAGGTGCTGTAAGCTTTTTATGGTTTCTGCTCTAGCCTGACAGCAGAGGGCGCTGTTTGACACTTTTTGCTGGATCTAGTTTGGCCTGCGTCGCCTTCAAATAAGATCTTTTCAGTTGTCCTGGCAGCTTACGGCCATACTACCCTGAAAACGCCCGATCTCGTCCGATCTCGGAAGCTAAGCAGGGGCGGGCCTGGTTAGTACTTGGATGGGAGACCGCCTGGGAATACCAGGTGCTGTAAGCTTTTTATGGTTTCTGCTCTTGCCTGACAGCAGAGGGCGCTGTTTGACACTTTTTGCTGGAGTCTAGTTTGGCCTGCGTCGCCTTCAAATAGGATCTTTTCAGTTGTCCTGGCAGCTTACGGCCATACTACCCTGAAAACGCCCGATCTCTTCCGATCTCGGAAGCTAAGCAGGGGCGGGCCTGGTTAGTACTTGGATGGGAGACCGCCTGGGAATACCAGGTGCTGTAAGCTTTTTATGGTTTCTGCTCTTGCCTGACAGCAGAGGGCGCTGTTTGACACTTTTTGCTGGAGTCTAGTTTGGCCTGCGTCGCCTTCAAATAGGATCTTTTCAGTTGATGTGGCAGCTTACGGCCATACTACCCTGAAAACGCCCGATCTCGTCCGATCTCGGAAGCTAAGCAGGGGCGGGCCTGGTTAGTACTTGGATGGGAGACCGCCTGGGAATACCAGGTGCTGTAAGCTTTTTATGGTTTCTGCTCTTGCCTGACAGCAGAGGGCGCTGTTTGACACTTTTTGCTGGAGTCTAGTTTGGCCTGCGTCGCCTTCAAATAGGATCTTTACAGTTGCCCTGGCAGCTTACGGCCACACTACCCTGAAAACGCCTGATCTCGGAAGCTAAGCAGGGGAGGGCCTGGTTAGTACTTGGATGGGAGACCGCCTGGGAATACCAGGTGCTGTAAGCTTTTTATGGTTTCTGCTCTAGCCTGACAGCAGAGGGCGCTGTTTGACACTTTTTGCTGGATCTAGTTTGGCCTGCGTCGCCTTCAAATAAGATCTTTTCAGTTGTCCTGGCAGCTTACGGCCATACCACCCTGAAAACGCCTGATCTCGTCCGATCTCGGAAGCTAAGCAGGGGCGGGCCTGGTTAGTACTTGGATGGGAGACCGCCTGGGAATACCAGGTGCTGTAAGCTTTTTATGGTTTCTGCTCTAGCCTGACAGCAGAGGGCGCTGTTTGACACTTTTTGCTGGATCTAGTTTGGCCTGCGTCGCCTTCAAATAAGATCTTTTCAGTTGTCCTGGCAGCTTACGGCCATACCACCCTGAAAACGCCTGATCTCGTCCGATCTCGGAAGCTAAGCAGGGGCGGGCCTGGTTAGTACTTGGATGGGAGACCGCCTGGGAATACCAGGTGCTGTAAGCTTTTCATGGTTTCTGCTCTTGCCTGACAGCAGAGGGCGCTGTTTGACACTTTTTGCTGGAGTCTAGTTTGGCCTGCGTCTTCTTCAAATAGGATCTTTTCAGTTGCCCTGGCAGCTTACGGCCATACTACCCTGAAAACGCCCGATCTCGTCCGATCTCGGAAGCTAAGCAGGGGCGGGACTGGTTAGTACTTGGATGGGAGACCGCCTGGGAATACCAGGTGCTGTAAGCTTTTCATGGTTTCTGCTCTTGCCTGACAGCAGAGGGCGCTGTTTGACATGTTTTGCTGGAGTCTAGTTTGGCCTGCGTCACCTTCAAATAGGATCTTTTCAGTTGACCTGGCAGCTTACGGCCATACTACCCTGAAAACGCCCGATCTCGTCCGATCTCGGAAGCTACGCAGGGGCGGGCCTGGTTAGTACTTGGATGGGAGACCGCCTGGGAATACCAGGTGCTGTACGCTTTTTATGGTTTCTGCTCTTGCCTGACAGCAGAGGGCGCTGTTTGACACTTTTTGCTGGAGTCTAGTTTGTCCTGCGTCGCCTTCAAATAGGATCTTTTCAGTTGCCTTGGCAGCTTTTGGCCATACTACCCTGAAAACGCCCGTTCTCGGAAGCTAAGCAGGGGCGGGCCTGGTTAGTACTTGGATGGGAGACCGCCTGGGAATACCAGGTGCTGTAAGCTTTTTATGGTTTCTGCTCTTGCCTGACAGCAGAGGGCGCTGTTTGACATGTTTTGCTGGAGTCGAGTTTGGCCTGCGTCACCTTCAAATAGGATTTTTTCAGTTGACCTGGCAGCTTACGGCCATACTACCTTGAAAACGCCCGATCTCGTCCGATCTCGGAAGCTAAGCACGGGCGGGCCTGGTTAGTACTTGAATGGGAGACCGCCTGGGAATACCAGGTGCTGTAAGCTTTTTATGGTTTCTGCTCTTGCCTAACAGCAGAGGGCGCTGTTTGACACTTTTTGCTGGAGTCTAGTTTGGCCTGCGTCGCCTTCAAATAGGATCTTTTCAGTTGCCCTGGCAGCTTACGGCCATACTACCCTGAAAACGCCCGGTCTTGTCCGATCTCGGAAGCTAAGCAGGGGCGGGCCTGGTTAGTACTTGGATGGGAGACCGCCTGGGAATACCAGGTGCTGTAAGCTTTTTATGGTTTCTGCTCTTGCCTGACAGCAGAGGGCGCTGTTTGACACTTTTTGCTGGAGTCTAGTTTGGCCTGCGTCTTCTTCAAATAGGATCTTTTCAGTTGACCTGGCAGCTTATGGCCATACTACCCTGAAAACGCCCGATCTCGTCCGATCTCGGAAGCTAAGCAGGGGTGGGCCTGGTTAGTACTTGGATGGGAGACCGCCTGGGAATACCAGGTGCTGTAAGCTTTTTATGGTTTCTGCTCTAGCCTGACAGCAGAGGGCGCTGTTTGACACTTTTTGCTGGATCTAGTTTGGCCTGCGTCGCCTTCAAATAAGATCTTTTCAGTTGTCCTGGCAGCTTACGGCCATACTACCCTGAAAACGCCCGATCTCGTCCGATCTCGGAAGCTAAGCAGGGGCGGGCCTGGTTAGTACTTGGATGGGAGACCGCCTGGGAATACCAGGTGCTGTAAGCTTTTTATGGTTTCTGCTCTTGCCTGACAGCAGAGGGCGCTGTTTGACACTTTTTGCTGGAGTCTAGTTTGGCCTGCGTCGCCTTCAAATAGGATCTTTTCAGTTGTCCTGGCAGCTTACGGCCATACTACCCTGAAAACGCCCGATCTCTTCCGATCTCGGAAGCTAAGCAGGGGCGGGCCTGGTTAGTACTTGGATGGGAGACCGCCTGGGAATACCAGGTGCTGTAAGCTTTTTATGGTTTCTGCTCTTGCCTGACAGCAGAGGGCGCTGTTTGACACTTTTTGCTGGAGTCTAGTTTGGCCTGCGTCGCCTTCAAATAGGATCTTTTCAGTTGATGTGGCAGCTTACGGCCATACTACCCTGAAAACGCCCGATCTCGTCCGATCTCGGAAGCTAAGCAGGGGCGGGCCTGGTTAGTACTTGGATGGGAGACCGCCTGGGAATACCAGGTGCTGTAAGCTTTTTATGGTTTCTGCTCTTGCCTGACAGCAGAGGGCGCTGTTTGACACTTTTTGCTGGAGTCTAGTTTGGCCTGCGTCGCCTTCAAATAGGATCTTTACAGTTGCCCTGGCAGCTTACGGCCACACTACCCTGAAAACGCCTGATCTCGGAAGCTAAGCAGGGGAGGGCCTGGTTAGTACTTGGATGGGAGACCGCCTGGGAATACCAGGTGCTGTAAGCTTTTTATGGTTTCTGCTCTAGCCTGACAGCAGAGGGCGCTGTTTGACACTTTTTGCTGGATCTAGTTTGGCCTGCGTCGCCTTCAAATAAGATCTTTTCAGTTGTCCTGGCAGCTTACGGCCATACCACCCTGAAAACGCCTGATCTCGTCCGATCTCGGAAGCTAAGCAGGGGCGGGCCTGGTTAGTACTTGGATGGGAGACCGCCTGGGAATACCAGGTGCTGTAAGCTTTTCATGGTTTCTGCTCTTGCCTGACAGCAGAGGGCGCTGTTTGACACTTTTTGCTGGAGTCTAGTTTGGCCTGCGTCTTCTTCAAATAGGATCTTTTCAGTTGCCCTGGCAGCTTACGGCCATACTACCCTGAAAACGCCCGATCTCGTCCGATCTCGGAAGCTAAGCAGGGGCGGGACTGGTTAGTACTTGGATGGGAGACCGCCTGGGAATACCAGGTGCTGTAAGCTTTTCATGGTTTCTGCTCTTGCCTGACAGCAGAGGGCGCTGTTTGACATGTTTTGCTGGAGTCTAGTTTGGCCTGCGTCACCTTCAAATAGGATCTTTTCAGTTGACCTGGCAGCTTACGGCCATACTACCCTGAAAACGCCCGATCTCGTCCGATCTCGGAAGCTAAGCAGGGGCGGGCCTGGTTAGTACTTGGATGGGAGACCGCCTGGGAATACCAGGTGCTGTACGCTTTTTATGGTTTCTGCTCTTGCCTGACAGCAGAGGGCGCTGTTTGACACTTTTTGCTGGAGTCTAGTTTGTCCTGCGTCGCCTTCAAATAGGATCTTTTCAGTTGTCCTGGCAGCTTACGGCCATACTACCCTGAAAACGCCCGATCTCGTCCGATCTCGGAAGCTAAGCAGGGGCGGGCCTGGTTAGTACTTGGATGGGAGACCGCCTGGGAATACCAGGTGCTGTAAGCTTTTTATGGTTTCTGCTCTTGCCTGACAGCAGAGGGCGCTGTTTGACACTTTTTGCTGGAGTCTAGTTTGGCCTGCGTCGCCTTCAAATAGGATCTTTTCAGTTGATGTGGCAGCTTACGGCCATACTACCCTGAAAACGCCCGATCTCGTCCGATCTCGGAAGCTAAGCAGGGGCGGGCCTGGTTAGTACTTGGATGGGAGACCGCCTGGGAATACCAGGTGCTGTAAGCTTTTTATGGTTTCTGCTCTTGCCTGACAGCAGAGGGCGCTGTTTGACACTTTTTGCTGGAGTCTAGTTTGGCCTGCGTCGCCTTCAAATAGGATCTTTACAGTTGCCCTGGCAGCTTACGGCCACACTACCCTGAAAACGCCTGATCTCGGAAGCTAAGCAGGGGAGGGCCTGGTTAGTACTTGGATGGGAGACCGCCTGGGAATACCAGGTGCTGTAAGCTTTTTATGGTTTCTGCTCTAGCCTGACAGCAGAGGGCGCTGTTTGACACTTTTTGCTGGATCTAGTTTGGCCTGCGTCGCCTTCAAATAAGATCTTTTCAGTTGTCCTGGCAGCTTACGGCCATACCACCCTGAAAACGCCTGATCTCGTCCGATCTCGGAAGCTAAGCAGGGGCGGGCCTGGTTAGTACTTGGATGGGAGACCGCCTGGGAATACCAGGTGCTGTAAGCTTTTCATGGTTTCTGCTCTTGCCTGACAGCAGAGGGCGCTGTTTGACACTTTTTGCTGGAGTCTAGTTTGGCCTGCGTCTTCTTCAAATAGGATCTTTTCAGTTGCCCTGGCAGCTTACGGCCATACTACCCTGAAAACGCCCGATCTCGTCCGATCTCGGAAGCTAAGCAGGGGCGGGACTGGTTAGTACTTGGATGGGAGACCGCCTGGGAATACCAGGTGCTGTAAGCTTTTCATGGTTTCTGCTCTTGCCTGACAGCAGAGGGCGCTGTTTGACATGTTTTGCTGGAGTCTAGTTTGGCCTGCGTCACCTTCAAATAGGATCTTTTCAGTTGACCTGGCAGCTTACGGCCATACTACCCTGAAAACGCCCGATCTCGTCCGATCTCGGAAGCTAAGCAGGGGCGGGCCTGGTTAGTACTTGGATGGGAGACCGCCTGGGAATACCAGGTGCTGTACGCTTTTTATGGTTTCTGCTCTTGCCTGACAGCAGAGGGCGCTGTTTGACACTTTTTGCTGGAGTCTAGTTTGTCCTGCGTCGCCTTCAAATAGGATCTTTTCAGTTGCCTTGGCAGCTTTTGGCCATACTACCCTGAAAACGCCCGATCTCGGAAGCTAAGCAGGGGCGGGCCTGGTTAGTACTTGGATGGGAGACCGCCTGGGAATACCAGGTGCTGTAAGCTTTTTATGGTTTCTGCTCTTGCCTGACAGCAGAGGGCGCTGTTTGACATGTTTTGCTGGAGTCGAGTTTGGCCTGCGTCACCTTCAAATAGGATTTTTTCAGTTGACCTGGCAGCTTACGGCCATACTACCTTGAAAACGCCCGATCTCGTCCGATCTCGGAAGCTAAGCACGGGCGGGCCTGGTTAGTACTTGAATGGGAGACCGCCTGGGAATACCAGGTGCTGTAAGCTTTTTATGGTTTCTGCTCTAGCCTGACAGCAGAGGGCGCTGTTTGACATGTTTTGCTGGAGTCGAGTTTGGCCTGCGTCACCTTCAAATAGGATTTTTTCAGTTGACCTGGCAGCTTACGGCCATACTACCTTGAAAACGCCCGATCTCGTCCGATCTCGGAAGCTAAGCACGGGCGGGCCTGGTTAGTACTTGAATGGGAGACCGCCTGGGAATACCAGGTGCTGTAAGCTTTTTATGGTTTCTGCTCTTGCCTAACAGCAGAGGGCGCTGTTTGACACTTTTTGCTGGAGTCTAGTTTGGCCTGCGTCGCCTTCAAATAGGATCTTTTCAGTTGCCCTGGCAGCTTACGGCCATACTACCCTGAAAACGCCCGGTCTCGTCCGATCTCGGAAGCTAAGCAGGGTGGGCCTGGTTAGTACTTGGATGGGAGACCGCCTGGGAATACCAGGTGCTGTAAGCTTTTTATGGTTTCTGCTCTTGCCTGACAGCAGAGGGCGCTGTTTGCCACTTTTTTCTGGAGTCTAGTTTGGCCTGCGTCGCCTTCAAATAGGACATTTTCAGTTGCCCTGGCAGCTTACGGCCATACTACCCTGAAAAAGCCCGATCTCGTCCGATCTCGGAAGCTAAGCAGGGACGGGCCTGGTTAGTACTTGGATGGGAGACCGCCTGGGAATACCAGGTGCTGTAAGCTTTTTATGGTTTCTGCTCTTGCCTGACAGCAGAGGGCGCTGTTCGACACTTTTTGCTGGAGTCTAGTTTGGCCTGCGTCTTCTTCAAATAGGATCTTTTCAGTTGACCTGGCAGCTTATGGCCATACTACACTGAAAACGCCCGATCTCGTCCGATCTCGGAAGCTAAGCAGGGGCGGGCCTGGTTAGTACTAGAATGGGAGACCGCCTGGGAATACCAGGTGCTGTAAGCTTTTTATGGTTTCTGCTCTAGCCTGACAGCAGAGGGCGCTGTTTGACACTTTTTGCTGGATCTAGTTTGGCCTGCGTCGCCTTCAAATAAGATCTTTTCAGTTGTCCTGGCAGCTTACGGCCACACCACCCTGAAAACGCCTGATCTCGTCCGATCTCGGAAGCTAAGCAGGGGCGGGCCTGGTTAGTACTTGGATGGGAGACCGCCTGGGAATACCAGGTGCTGTAAGCTTTTTTTGGTTTCTGCTCTTGCCTGACAGCAGAGGGCGCTGTTTGACACTTTTTGCTGGAATCTAGTTTGGCCTGCGTCGCCTTCAAATAGGATCTTTTCAGTTGATGTGGCAGCTTACGGCCATATTACCCTGAAAACGCCCGATCTCGTCCGATCTCGGAAGCTAAGCAGGGGCGGGCCTGGTTAGTACTTGGATGGGAGACCGCCTGGGAATACCAGGTGCTGTAAGCTTTTTATGGTTTCTGCTCTAGCCTGACAGCAGAGGGCGCTGTTTGACACTTTTTGCTGGATCTAGTTTGGCCTGCGTCGCCTTCAAATAAGATCTTTTCAGTTGTCCTGGCAGCTTACGGCCATACCACCCTGAAAACGCCTGATCTCGTCCGATCTCGGAAGCTAAGCAGGGGCGGGCCTGGTTAGTACTTGGATGGGAGACCGCCTGGGAATACCAGGTGCTGTAAGCTTTTTATGGTTTCTGCTCTTGCCTGACAGCAGAGGGCGCTGTTTGACACTTTTTGCTGGAGTCTAGTTTGGCCTGCGTCGCCTTCAAATAGGATCTTTTCAGTCACCCTTGCAGCTTACGGCCATACTACCCTGAAAACGCCCGATCTCGTCCGATCTCGGAAGCTAAGCAGGGGCGGTCCTGGTTAGTACTTGGATGGGAGACCGCCTGGGATTACCAGGTGCTGTAAGCTTTTTATGGTTTCTGCTCTTGCCTGACAGCAGAGGGCGCTGTTTGACACTTTTTGCTGGAGTCTAGTTTGGCCTGCGTCTTCTTCAAATAGGATCTTTTCAGTTGTCCTGGCAGCTTACGGCCATACTACCCTGAAAACGCCCGATCTCGGAAGCTAAGCAGGGGCGGGCCTGGTTAGTACTTGGATGGGAGACCGCCTGTGAATACCAGGTGCTGTAAGCTTTTTATGGTTTCTGCTCTTGCCTGACAGCAGAGGGCGCTGTTTGACACTTTTTGCTGTAGTCTAGTTTGGCCTGCGTCACTTTCAAATAGGATCTTTTCAGTTGACCTGGCAGCTTAGGCCATACTACCCTGAAAACGCCCGATCTCGTACGATCTCGGAAGCTAAGCAGGGCCGGGCCTGGTTAGTACTTGGATGGGAGACCGCCTGTGAATACCAGGTGCTGTAAGCTTTTTATGGTTTCTGCTCTTGCCTGACAGCAGAGGGCGCTGTTTGACACTTTTTGCTGTAGTCTAGTTTGGCCTGCGTCACCTTCAAATAGGATCTTTTCAGTTGACCTGGCAGCTTACGGCCATACTACCCTGAAAACGCCCGATCTCGTCCGATCTCGGAAGCTAAGCAGGGGCGGGCCTGGTTAGTACTTGGCTGGGAGACCGCCTGGGAATACCAGGTGCTGTAAGCTTTTTATGGTTTCTGCTCTTGCCTGACAGCAGAGGGCGCTGTTTGACATGTTTTGCTGGAGTCTAGTTTGTCCTGCGTCGCCTTCAAATAGGATCTTTTCAGTTGCCTTGGCAGCTTTTGGCCATACTACCCTGAAAACGCCTGATCTCGGAAGCTAAGCAGGGGAGGGCCTGGTTAGTACTTGGATGGGAGACCGCCTGGGAATACCAGGTGCTGTAAGCTTTTTATGGTTTTTGCTCTAGCCTGACAGCAGAGGGCGCTGTTTGACACTTTTTGCTGGATCTAGTTTGGCCTGCGTCGCCTTCAAATAAGATCTTTTCAGTTGTCCTGGCAGCTTACGGCCATACCACCCTGAAAACGCCTGATCTCGTCCGATCTCGGAAGCTAAGCAGGGGCGGGCCTGGTTAGTACTTGGATGGGAGACCGCCTGGGAATACCAGGTGCTGTAAGCTTTTTATGGTTTCTGCTCTTGCCTGACAGCAGAGGGCGCTGTTTGACACCTTTTGCTGGAGTCTAGTTTGGCCTGCGTCGCCTTCAAATAGGATCTTTTCAGTTGATGTGGCAGCTTACGGCCATACTACCCTGAAAACGCCTGATCTCGGAAGCTAAGCAGGGGAGGGCCTGGTTAGTACTTGGATGGGAGACCGCCTGGGAATACCAGGTGCTGTAAGCTTTTTATGGTTTTTGCTCTAGCCTGACAGCAGAGGGCGCTGTTTGACACTTTTTGCTGGATCTAGTTTGGCCTGCGTCGCCTTCAAATAAGATCTTTTCAGTTGTCCTGGCAGCTTACGGCCATACCACCCTGAAAACGCCTGATCTCGTCCGATCTCGGAAGCTAAGCAGGGGCGGGCCTGGTTAGTACTTGGATGGGAGACCGCCTGGGAATACCAGGTGCTGTAAGCTTTTTATGGTTTCTGCTCTTGCCTGACAGCAGAGGGCGCTGTTTGACACCTTTTGCTGGAGTCTAGTTTGGCCTGCGTCGCCTTCAAATAGGATCTTTTCAGTTGATGTGGCAGCTTACGGCCATACTACCCTGAAAACGCCCGATCTCGTCCGATCTCGGAAGCTAAGCAGGGGCGAGCCTGGTTAGTACTTAAATGGGAGACCGCCTGGGAATACCAGGTGCTGTAAGCTTTTTATGGTTTCTGCTCTAGCCTGACAGCAGAGGGCGCTGTTTGACACTTTTTGCTGGATCTAGTTTGGCCTGCGTCGCCTTCAAATAAGATCTTTTCCGTTGTCCTGGCTGCTTACGGCCATACTACCCTGAAAACGCCCGATCTCGTCCGATCTCGGAAGCTAAGCAGGGGCGGGCCTGGTTAGTACTTGGATGGGAGACCGCCTGGGAATACCAGGTGCTGTAAGCTTTTTAACGTTTCTGCTCTTGCCTGACAGCAGAGGGCGCTGTTTGACACTTTTTGCTGGAGTCTAGTTTGGCCTGCGTCGCCTTCAAATAGGATCTTTTCAGTTGCCCTGGCAGCTTACGGCCATACTACCCTGAAAACGCCCGGTCTCGTCCGATCTCGGAAGCTAAGCAGGGTGGGCCTGGTTAGTACTTGGATGGGAGACCGCCTGGGAATACCAGGTGCTGTAAGCTTTTTATGGTTTCTGCTCTTGCCTGACAGCAGAGGGCGCTGTTTGCCACTTTTTTCTGGAGTCTAGTTTGGCCTGCGTCGCCTTCAAATAGGACATTTTCAGTTGCCCTGGCAGCTTTCGGCCATACTACCCTGAAAAAGCCCGATCTCGTCCGATCTCGGAAGCTAAGCAGGGACGGGCCTGGTTAGTACTTGGATGGGAGACCGCCTGGGAATACCAGGTGCTGTAAGCTTTTTATGGTTTCTGCTCTTGCCTGACAGCAGAGGGCGCTGTTCGACACTTTTTGCTGGAGTCTAGTTTGGCCTGCGTCTTCTTCAAATAGGATCTTTTCAGTTGACCTGGCAGCTTATGGCCATACTACACTGAAAACGCCCGATCTCGTCCGATCTCGGAAGCTAAGCAGGGGCGGGCCTGGTTAGTACTAGAATGGGAGACCGCCTGGGAATACCAGGTGCTGTAAGCTTTTTATGGTTTCTGCTCTAGCCTGACAGCAGAGGGCGCTGTTTGACACTTTTTGCTGGATCTAGTTTGGCCTGCGTCGCCTTCAAATAAGATCTTTTCAGTTGTCCTGGCAGCTTACGGCCACACCACCCTGAAAACGCCTGATCTCGTCCGATCTCGGAAGCTAAGCAGGGGCGGGCCTGGTTAGTACTTGGATGGGAGACCGCCTGGGAATACCAGGTGCTGTAAGCTTTTTTTGGTTTCTGCTCTTGCCTGACAGCAGAGGGCGCTGTTTGACACTTTTTGCTGGAATCTAGTTTGGCCTGCGTCGCCTTCAAATAGGATCTTTTCAGTTGATGTGGCAGCTTACGGCCATATTACCCTGAAAACGCCCGATCTCGTCCGATTTCGGAAGCTAAGCAGGGGCGGGCCTGGTTAGTACTTGGATGGGAGACCGCCTGGGAATACCAGGTGCTGTAAGCTTTTTATGGTTTCTGCTCTAGCCTGACAGCAGAGGGCGCTGTTTGACACTTTTTGCTGGATCTAGTTTGGCCTGCGTCGCCTTCAAATAAGATCTTTTCAGTTGTCCTGGCAGCTTACGGCCATACCACCCTGAAAACGCCTGATCTCGTCCGATCTCGGAAGCTAAGCAGGGGCGGGCCTGGTTAGTACTTGGATGGGAGACCGCCTGGGAATACCAGGTGCTGTAAGCTTTTTATGGTTTCTGCTCTTGCCTGACAGCAGAGGGCGCTGTTTGACACTTTTTGCTGGAGTCTAGTTTGGCCTGCGTCGCCTTCAAATAGGATCTTTTCAGTCACCCTTGCAGCTTACGGCCATACTACCCTGAAAACGCCCGATCTCGTCCGATCTCGGAAGCTAAGCAGGGGCGGTCCTGGTTAGTACTTGGATGGGAGACCGCCTGGGATTACCAGGTGCTGTAAGCTTTTTATGGTTTCTGCTCTTGCCTGACAGCAGAGGGCGCTGTTTGACACTTTTTGCTGGAGTCTAGTTTGGCCTGCGTCTTCTTCAAATAGGATCTTTTCAGTTGTCCTGGCAGCTTACGGCCATACTACCCTGAAAACGCCCGATCTCGGAAGCTAAGCAGGGGCGGGCCTGGTTAGTACTTGGATGGGAGACCGCCTGTGAATACCAGGTGCTGTAAGCTTTTTATGGTTTCTGCTCTTGCCTGACAGCAGAGGGCGCTGTTTGACACTTTTTGCTGTAGTCTAGTTTGGCCTGCGTCACTTTCAAATAGGATCTTTTCAGTTGACCTGGCAGCTTAGGCCATACTACCCTGAAAACGCCCGATCTCGTACGATCTCGGAAGCTAAGCAGGGCCGGGCCTGGTTAGTACTTGGATGGGAGACCGCCTGTGAATACCAGGTGCTGTAAGCTTTTTATGGTTTCTGCTCTTGCCTGACAGCAGAGGGCGCTGTTTGACACTTTTTGCTGTAGTCTAGTTTGGCCTGCGTCACCTTCAAATAGGATCTTTTCAGTTGACCTGGCAGCTTACGGCCATACTACCCTGAAAACGCCCGATCTCGTCCGATCTCGGAAGCTAAGCAGGGGCGGGCCTGGTTAGTACTTGGCTGGGAGACCGCCTGGGAATACCAGGTGCTGTAAGCTTTTTATGGTTTCTGCTCTTGCCTGACAGCAGAGGGCGCTGTTTGACATGTTTTGCTGGAGTCTAGTTTGTCCTGCGTCGCCTTCAAATAGGATCTTTTCAGTTGCCTTGGCAGCTTTTGGCCATACTACCCTGAAAACGCCTGATCTCGGAAGCTAAGCAGGGGAGGGCCTGGTTAGTACTTGGATGGGAGACCGCCTGGGAATACCAGGTGCTGTAAGCTTTTTATGGTTTTTGCTCTAGCCTGACAGCAGAGGGCGCTGTTTGACACTTTTTGCTGGATCTAGTTTGGCCTGCGTCGCCTTCAAATAAGATCTTTTCAGTTGTCCTGGCAGCTTACGGCCATACCACCCTGAAAACGCCTGATCTCGTCCGATCTCGGAAGCTAAGCAGGGGCGGGCCTGGTTAGTACTTGGATGGGAGACCGCCTGGGAATACCAGGTGCTGTAAGCTTTTTATGGTTTCTGCTCTTGCCTGACAGCAGAGGGCGCTGTTTGACACCTTTTGCTGGAGTCTAGTTTGGCCTGCGTCGCCTTCAAATAGGATCTTTTCAGTTGATGTGGCAGCTTACGGCCATACTACCCTGAAAACGCCCGATCTCGTCCGATCTCGGAAGCTAAGCAGGGGCGAGCCTGGTTAGTACTTGGATGGGAGACCGCCTGGGAATACCAGGTGCTGTAAGCTTTTCATGGTTTCTGCTCTTGCCTGACAGCAGAGGGCGCTGTTTGACATGTTTTGCTGGAGTCTAGTTTGGCCTGCGTCACCTTCAAATAGGATCTTTTCAGTTGACCTGGCAGCTTACGGCCATACTACCCTGAAAACGCCCGATCTCGGAAGCTAAGCAGGGGCGGGCCTGGTTAGTACTTGGATGGGAGACCGCCTGGGAATACCAGGTGCTGTAAGCTTTTTATGGTTTCTGCTCTAGCCTGACAGCAGAGGGCGCTGTTTGACACTTTTTGCTGGATTTAGTTTGGCCTGCGTCGCCTTCAAATAAGATCTTTTCAGTTGTCCTGGCAGCTTACGGCCATACTACCCTGAAAACGCCCGATCTCGTCCGATCTCGGAAGCTAAGCAGGGGTGGGCCTGGTTAGTACTTGGATGGGAGACCGCCTGGCAATACCAGGTGCTGTAAGCCTTTTATGGTTTCTGCTCTTGCCTGACAGCAGAGGGCGCTGTTTGACACTTTTTGCTGGAGTCTAGTTTGGCCTGCGTCGCCTTCAAATAGGATCTTTTCATTTGCCCTGGCAGCTTACGACCATACTACCCTGAAAACGCCCGATCTCGTCCGATCTCGGAAGCTAAGCAGGGGCGGGCCTGGTTAGTACTTGGATGGGAGACCGCCTGGGAATACCAGGTGCTGTAAGCTTTTTATGGTTTCTGCTCTAGCCTGACAGCAGAGGGCGCTGTTTGACATGTTTTGCTGGAGTCTAGTTTGTCCTGCGTCGCCTTCAAATAGGATCTTTTCAGTTGCCTTGGCAGCTTTTGGCCATACTACCCTGAAAACGCCTGATCTCGGAAGCTAAGCAGGGGAGGGCCTGGTTAGTACTTGGATGGGAGACCGCCTGGGAATACCAGGTGCTGTAAGCTTTTTATGGTTTCTGCTCTAGCCTGACAGCAGAGGGCGCTGTTTGACACTTTTTGCTGGATCTAGTTTGGCCTGCGTCGCCTTCAAATAAGATCTTTTCAGTTGTCCTGGCAGCTTACGGCCATACCACCCTGAAAACGCCTGATCTCGTCCGATCTCGGAAGCTAAGCAGGGGCGGGCCTGGTTAGTACTTGGATGGGAGACCGCCTGGGAATACCAGGTGCTGTAAGCTTTTTATGGTTTCTGCTCTTGCCTGACAGCAGAGGGCGCTGTTTGACACCTTTTGCTGGAGTCTAGTTTGGCCTGCGTCGCCTTCAAATAGGATCTTTTCAGTTGATGTGGCAGCTTACGGCCATATTACCCTGAAAACGCCCGATCTCGTCCGATCTCGGAAGCTAAGCAGGGGCGGGCCTGGTTAGTACTTGGATGGGAGACCGCCTGAGAATACCAGGTGCTGTAAGCTTTTTATGGTTTCTGCTCTAGCCTGACAGCAGAGGGCGCTGTTTGACACTTTTTGCTGGATCTAGTTTGGCCTGCGTCGCCTTCAAATAAGATCTTTTCAGTTGTCCTGGCAGCTTACGGCCATACCACCCTGAAAACGCCTGATCTCGTCCGATCTCGGAAGCTAAGCAGGGGCGGGCCTGGTTAGTACTTGGATGGGAGACCGCCTGGGAATACCAGGTGCTGTAAGCTTTTTATGGTTTCTGCTCTTGCCTGACAGCAGAGGGCGCTGTTTGACACTTTTTGCTGGAGTCGAGTTTGGCCTGCGTCGCCTTCAAATAGGATCTTTTCAGTCGCCCTTGCAGCTTACGGCCATACTACCCTGAAAACGCCCGATCTCGTCCGATCTCGGAAGCTAAGCAGGGGCGGTCCTGGTTAGTACTTGGATGGGAGACCGCCTGGGATTACCAGGTGCTGTAAGCTTTTTATGGTTTCTGCTCTTGCCTGACAGCAGAGGGCGCTGTTTGACACTTTTTGCTGGAGTCTAGTTTGGCCTGCGTCTTCTTCAAATAGGATCTTTTCAGTTGTCCTGGCAGCTTACGGCCATACTACCCTGAAAACGCCCGATCTCGGAAGCTAAGCAGGGGCGGGCCTGGTTAGTACTTGGATGGGAGACCGCCTGTGAATACCAGGTGCTGTAAGCTTTTTATGGTTTCTGCTCTTGCCTGACAGCAGAGGGCGCTGTTTGACACTTTTTGCTGTAGTCTAGTTTGGCCTGCGTCACTTTCAAATAGGATCTTTTCAGTTGACCTGGCAGCTTAGGCCATACTACCCTGAAAACGCCCGATCTCGTACGATCTCGGAAGCTAAGCAGGGCCGGGACTGGTTAGTACTTGGATGGGAGACCGCCTGTGAATACCAGGTGCTGTAAGCTTTTTATGGTTTCTCCTCTTGCCTGACAGCAGAGGGCGCTGTTTGACACTTTTTGCTGTAGTCTAGTTTGGCCTGCGTCACCTTCAAATAGGATCTTTTCAGTTGACCTGGCAGCTTACGGCCATACTACCCTGAAAACGCCCGATCTCGTCCGATCTCGGAAGCTAAGCAGGGGCGAGCCTGGTTAGTACTTGGATGGGAGACCGCCTGGGAATACCAGGTGCTGTAAGCTTTTCATGGTTTCTGCTCTTGCCTGACAGCAGAGGGCGCTGTTTGACATGTTTTGCTGGAGTCTAGTTTGGCCTGCGTCACCTTCAAATAGGATCTTTTCAGTTGACCTGCCAGCTTACGGCCATACTACCCTGAAAACGCCCGATCTCGGAAGCTAAGCAGGGGCGGGCCTGGTTAGTACTTGGATGGGAGACCGCCTGGGAATACCAGGTGCTGTAAGCTTTTTATGGTTTCTGCTCTAGCCTGACAGCAGAGGGCGCTGTTTGACACTTTTTGCTGGATCTAGTTTGGCCTGCGTCGCCTTCAAATAAAATCTTTTCAGTTTTCTTGGCAGCTTACGGCCATACTACCCTGAAAACGCCCGATCTCGTCTGATCTCGGAAGCTAAGCAGGGGTGGGCCTGGTTAGTACTTGGATGGGAGACCGCCTGGCAATACCAGGTGCTGTAAGCCTTTTATGGTTTCTGCTCTTGCCTGACAGCAGAGGGCGCTGTTTGACACTTTTTGCTGGAGTCTAGTTTGGCCTGCGTCGCCTTCAAATAGGACATTTTCAGTTGCCCTGGCAGCTTACGGCCATACTACCCTGAAAAAGCCCGATCTCGTCCGATCTCGGAAGCTAAGCAGGGACGGGCCTGGTTAGTACTTGGATGGGAGACCGCCTGGGAATACCAGGTGCTGTAAGCTTTTTATGGTTTCTGCTCTTGCCTGACAGCAGAGGGCGCTGTTCGACACTTTTTGCTGGAGTCTAGTTTGGCCTGCGTCTTCTTCAAATAGGATCTTTTCAGTTGACCTGGCAGCTTATGGCCATACTACACTGAAAACGCCCGATCTCGTCCGATCTCGGAAGCTAAGCAGGGGCGGGCCTGGTTAGTACTAGAATGGGAGACCGCCTGGGAATACCAGGTGCTGTAAGCTTTTTATGGTTTCTGCTCTAGCCTGACAGCAGAGGGCGCTGTTTGACACTTTTTGCTGGATCTAGTTTGGCCTGCGTCGCCTTCAAATAAGATCTTTTCAGTTGTCCTGGCAGCTTACGGCCACACCACCCTGAAAACGCCTGATCTCGTCCGATCTCGGAAGCTAAGCAGGGGCGGGCCTGGTTAGTACTTGGATGGGAGACCGCCTGGGAATACCAGGTGCTGTAAGCTTTTTTTGGTTTCTGCTCTTGCCTGACAGCAGAGGGCGCTGTTTGACACTTTTTGCTGGAATCTAGTTTGGCCTGCGTCGCCTTCAAATAGGATCTTTTCAGTTGATGTGGCAGCTTACGGCCATATTACCCTGAAAACGCCCGATCTCGTCCGATCTCGGAAGCTAAGCAGGGGCGGGCCTGGTTAGTACTTGGATGGGAGACCGCCTGGGAATACCAGGTGCTGAAGCTTTTTATGGTTTCTGCTCTAGCCTGACAGCAGAGGGCGCTGTTTGACACTTTTTGCTGGATCTAGTTTGGCCTGCGTCGCCTTCAAATAAGATCTTTTCAGTTGTCCTGGCAGCTTACGGCCATACCACCCTGAAAACGCCTGATCTCGTCCGATCTCGGAAGCTAAGCAGGGGCGGGCCTGGTTAGTACTTGGATGGGAGACCGCCTGGGAATACCAGGTGCTGTAAGCTTTTTATGGTTTCTGCTCTTGCCTGACAGCAGAGGGCGCTGTTTGACACTTTTTGCTGGAGTCTAGTTTGGCCTGCGTCGCCTTCAAATAGGATCTTTTCAGTCACCCTTGCAGCTTACGGCCATACTACCCTGAAAACGCCCGATCTCGTCCGATCTCGGAAGCTAAGCAGGGGCGGTCCTGGTTAGTACTTGGATGGGAGACCGCCTGGGATTACCAGGTGCTGTAAGCTTTTTATGGTTTCTGCTCTTGCCTGACAGCAGAGGGCGCTGTTTGACACTTTTTGCTGGAGTCTAGTTTGGCCTGCGTCTTCTTCAAATAGGATCTTTTCAGTTGTCCTGGCAGCTTACGGCCATACTACCCTGAAAATGCCCGATCTCGGAAGCTAAGCAGGGGCGGGCCTGGTTAGTACTTGGATGGGAGACCGCCTGTGAATACCAGGTGCTGTAAGCTTTTTATGGTTTCTGCTCTTGCCTGACAGCAGAGGGCGCTGTTTGACACTTTTTGCTGTAGTCTAGTTTGGCCTGCGTCACTTTCAAATAGGATCTTTTCAGTTGACCTGGCAGCTTAGGCCATACTACCCTGAAAACGCCCGATCTCGTACGATCTCGGAAGCTAAGCAGGGCCGGGCCTGGTTAGTACTTGGATGGGAGACCGCCTGTGAATACCAGGTGCTGTAAGCTTTTTATGGTTTCTGCTCTTGCCTGACAGCAGAGGGCGCTGTTTGACACTTTTTGCTGTAGTCTAGTTTGGCCTGCGTCACCTTCAAATAGGATCTTTTCAGTTGACCTGGCAGCTTACGGCCATACTACCCTGAAAACGCCCGATCTCGTCCGATCTCGGAAGCTAAGCAGGGGCGGGCCTGGTTAGTACTTGGCTGGGAGACCGCCTGGGAATACCAGGTGCTGTAAGCTTTTTATGGTTTCTGCTCTTGCCTGACAGCAGAGGGCGCTGTTTGACATGTTTTGCTGGAGTCTAGTTTGTCCTGCGTCGCCTTCAAATAGGATCTTTTCAGTTGCCTTGGCAGCTTTTGGCCATACTACCCTGAAAACGCCTGATCTCGGAAGCTAAGCAGGGGAGGGCCTGGTTAGTACTTGGATGGGAGACCGCCTGGGAATACCAGGTGCTGTAAGCTTTTTATGGTTTTTGCTCTAGCCTGACAGCAGAGGGCGCTGTTTGACACTTTTTGCTGGATCTAGTTTGGCCTGCGTCGCCTTCAAATAAGATCTTTTCAGTTGTCCTGGCAGCTTACGGCCATACCACCCTGAAAACGCCTGATCTCGTCCGATCTCGGAAGCTAAGCAGGGGCGCGCCTGGTTAGTACTTGGATGGGAGACCGCCTGGGAATACCAGGTGCTGTAAGCTTTTTATGGTTTCTGCTCTTGCCTGACAGCAGAGGGCGCTGTTTGACACCTTTTGCTGGAGTCTAGTTTGGCCTGCGTCGCCTTCAAATAGGATCTTTTCAGTTGATGTGGCAGCTTACGGCCATACTACCCTGAAAACGCCCGATCTCGTCCGATCTCGGAAGCTAAGCAGGGGCGAGCCTGGTTAGTACTTGGATGGGAGACCGCCTGGGAATACCAGGTGCTGTAAGCTTTTCATGGTTTCTGCTCTTGCCTGACAGCAGAGGGCGCTGTTTGACATGTTTTGCTGGAGTCTAGTTTGGCCTGCGTCACCTTCAAATAGGATCTTTTCAGTTGACCTGGCAGCTTACGGCCATACTACCCTGAAAACGCCCGATCTCGGAAGCTAAGCAGGGGCGGGCCTGGTTAGTACTTGGATGGGAGACCGCCTGGGAATACCAGGTGCTGTAAGCTTTTTATGGTTTCTGCTCTAGCCTGACAGCAGAGGGCGCTGTTTGACACTTTTTGCTGGATCTAGTTTGGCCTGCGTCGCCTTCAAATAAGATCTTTTCAGTTGTCCTGGCAGCTTACGGCCATACTACCCTGAAAACGCCCGATCTCGTCCGATCTCGGAAGCTAAGCAGGGGTGGGCCTGGTTAGTACTTGGATGGGAGACCGCCTGGCAATACCAGGTGCTGTAAGCCTTTTATGGTTTCTGCTCTTGCCTGACAGCAGAGGGCGCTGTTTGACACTTTTTGCTGGAGTCTAGTTTGGCCTGCGTCGCCTTCAAATAGGATCTTTTCATTTGCCCTGGCAGCTTACGACCATACTACCCTGAAAACGCCCGATCTCGTCCGATCTCGGAAGCTAAGCAGGGGCGGGCCTGGTTAGTACTTGGATGGGAGACCGCCTGGGAATACCAGGTGCTGTAAGCTTTTTATGGTTTCTGCTCTAGCCTGACAGCAGAGGGCGCTGTTTGACATGTTTTGCTGGAGTCTAGTTTGTCCTGCGTCGCCTTCAAATAGGATCTTTTCAGTTGCCTTGGCAGCTTTTGGCCATACTACCCTGAAAACGCCTGATCTCGGAAGCTAAGCAGGGGAGGGCCTGGTTAGTACTTGGATGGGAGACCGCCTGGGAATACCAGGTGCTGTAAGCTTTTTATGGTTTCTGCTCTAGCCTGACAGCAGAGGGCGCTGTTTGACACTTTTTGCTGGATCTAGTTTGGCCTGCGTCGCCTTCAAATAAGATCTTTTCAGTTGTCCTGGCAGCTTACGGCCATACCACCCTGAAAACGCCTGATCTCGTCCGATCTCGGAAGCTAAGCAGGGGCGGGCCTGGTTAGTACTTGGATGGGAGACCGCCTGGGAATACCAGGTGCTGTAAGCTTTTTATGGTTTCTGCTCTTGCCTGACAGCAGAGGGCGCTGTTTGACACCTTTTGCTGGAGTCTAGTTTGGCCTGCGTCGCCTTCAAATAGGATCTTTTCAGTTGATGTGGCAGCTTACGGCCATATTACCCTGAAAACGCCCGATCTCGTCCGATCTCGGAAGCTAAGCAGGGGCGGGCCTGGTTAGTACTTGGATGGGAGACCGCCTGAGAATACCAGGTGCTGTAAGCTTTTTATGGTTTCTGCTCTAGCCTGACAGCAGAGGGCGCTGTTTGACACTTTTTGCTGGATCTAGTTTGGCCTGCGTCGCCTTCAAATAAGATCTTTTCAGTTGTCCTGGCAGCTTACGGCCATACCACCCTGAAAACGCCTGATCTCGTCCGATCTCGGAAGCTAAGCAGGGGCGGGCCTGGTTAGTACTTGGATGGGAGACCGCCTGGGAATACCAGGTGCTGTAAGCTTTTTATGGTTTCTGCTCTTGCCTGACAGCAGAGGGCGCTGTTTGACACTTTTTGCTGGAGTCTAGTTTGGCCTGCGTCGCCTTCAAATAGGATCTTTTCAGTCGCCCTTGCAGCTTACGGCCATACTACCCTGAAAACGCCCGATCTCGTCCGATCTCGGAAGCTAAGCAGGGGCGGTCCTGGTTAGTACTTGGATGGGAGACCGCCTGGGATTACCAGGTGCTGTAAGCTTTTTATGGTTTCTGCTCTTGCCTGACAGCAGAGGGCGCTGTTTGACACTTTTTGCTGGAGTCTAGTTTGGCCTGCGTCTTCTTCAAATAGGATCTTTTCAGTTGTCCTGGCAGCTTACGGCCATACTACCCTGAAAACGCCCGATCTCGGAAGCTAAGCAGGGGCGGGCCTGGTTAGTACTTGGATGGGAGACCGCCTGTGAATACCAGGTGCTGTAAGCTTTTTATGGTTTCTGCTCTTGCCTGACAGCAGAGGGCGCTGTTTGACACTTTTTGCTGTAGTCTAGTTTGGCCTGCGTCACTTTCAAATAGGATCTTTTCAGTTGACCTGGCAGCTTAGGCCATACTACCCTGAAAACGCCCGATCTCGTACGATCTCGGAAGCTAAGCAGGGCCGGGACTGGTTAGTACTTGGATGGGAGACCGCCTGTGAATACCAGGTGCTGTAAGCTTTTTATGGTTTCTCCTCTTGCCTGACAGCAGAGGGCGCTGTTTGACACTTTTTGCTGTAGTCTAGTTTGGCCTGCGTCACCTTCAAATAGGATCTTTTCAGTTGACCTGGCAGCTTACGGCCATACTACCCTGAAAACGCCCGATCTCGTCCGATCTCGGAAGCTAAGCAGGGGCGGGCCTGGTTAGTACTTGGCTGGGAGACCGCCTGGGAATACCAGGTGCTGTAAGCTTTTTATGGTTTCTGCTCTTGCCTGACAGCAGAGGGCGCTGTTTGACATGTTTTGCTGGAGTCTAGTTTGTCCTGCGTCGCCTTCAAATAGGATCTTTTCAGTTGCCTTGGCAGCTTTTGGCCATACTACCCTGAAAACGCCTGATCTCGGAAGCTAAGCAGGGGAGGGCCTGGTTAGTACTTGGATGGGAGACCGCCTGGGAATACCAGGTGCTGTAAGCTTTTTATGGTTTTTGCTCTAGCCTGACAGCAGAGGGCGCTGTTTGACACTTTTTGCTGGATCTAGTTTGGCCTGCGTCGCCTTCAAATAAGATCTTTTCAGTTGTCCTGGCAGCTTACGGCCATACCACCCTGAAAACGCCTGATCTCGTCCGATCTCGGAAGCTAAGCAGGGGCGGGCCTGGTTAGTACTTGGATGGGAGACCGCCTGGGAATACCAGGTGCTGTAAGCTTTTTATGGTTTCTGCTCTTGCCTGACAGCAGAGGGCGCTGTTTGACACCTTTTGCTGGAGTCTAGTTTGGCCTGCGTCGCCTTCAAATAGGATCTTTTCAGTTGATGTGGCAGCTTACGGCCATACTACCCTGAAAACGCCCGATCTCGTCCGATCTCGGAAGCTAAGCAGGGGCGAGCCTGGTTAGTACTTGGATGGGAGACCGCCTGGGAATACCAGGTGCTGTAAGCTTTTCATGGTTTCTGCTCTTGCCTGACAGCAGAGGGCGCTGTTTGACATGTTTTGCTGGAGTCTAGTTTGGCCTGCGTCACCTTCAAATAGGATCTTTTCAGTTGACCTGCCAGCTTACGGCCATACTACCCTGAAAACGCCCGATCTCGGAAGCTAAGCAGGGGCGGGCCTGGTTAGTACTTGGATGGGAGACCGCCTGGGAATACCAGGTGCTGTAAGCTTTTTATGGTTTCTGCTCTAGCCTGACAGCAGAGGGCGCTGTTTGACACTTTTTGCTGGATCTAGTTTGGCCTGCGTCGCCTTCAAATAAAATCTTTTCAGTTTTCTTGGCAGCTTACGGCCATACTACCCTGAAAACGCCCGATCTCGTCCGATCTCGGAAGCTAAGCAGGGGTGGGCCTGGTTAGTACTTGGATGGGAGACCGCCTGGCAATACCAGGTGCTGTAAGCCTTTTATGGTTTCTGCTCTTGCCTGACAGCAGAGGGCGCTGTTTGACACTTTTTGCTGGAGTCTAGTTTGGCCTGCGTCGCCTTCAAATAGGATCTTTTCATTTGCCCTGGCAGCTTACGACCATACTACCCTGAAAACGCCCGATCTCGTCCGATCTCGGAAGCTAAGCAGGGGCGGGCCTGGTTAGTACTTGGATGGGAGACCGCCTGGGAATACCAGGTGCTGTAAGCTTTTTATGGTTTCTGCTCTAGCCTGACAGCAGAGGGCGCTGTTTGACATGTTTTGCTGGAGTCTAGTTTGTCCTGCGTCGCCTTCAAATAGGATCTTTTCAGTTGCCTTGGCAGCTTTTGGCCATACTACCCTGAAAACGCCTGATCTCGGAAGCTAAGCAGGGGAGGGCCTGGTTAGTACTTGGATGGGAGACCGCCTGGGAATACCAGGTGCTGTAAGCTTTTTATGGTTTCTGCTCTAGCCTGACAGCAGAGGGCGCTGTTTGACACTTTTGCTGGATCTAGTTTGGCCTGCGTCGCCTTCAAATAAGATCTTTTCAGTTGTCCTGGCAGCTTACGGCCATACCACCCTGAAAACGCCTGATCTCGTCCGATCTCGGAAGCTAAGCAGGGGCGGGCCTGGTTAGTACTTGGATGGGAGACCGCCTGGGAATACCAGGTGCTGTAAGCTTTTTATGGTTTCTGCTCTTGCCTGACAGCAGAGGGCGCTGTTTGACACCTTTTGCTGGAGTCTAGTTTGGCCTGCGTCGCCTTCAAATAGGATCTTTTCAGTTGATGTGGCAGCTTACGGCCATACTACCCTGAAAACGCCCGATCTCGTCCGATCTCGGAAGCTAAGCAGGGGCGAGCCTGGTTAGTACTTGGATGGGAGACCGCCTGGGAATACCAGGTGCTGTAAGCTTTTTATGGTTTCTGCTCTTGCCTGACAGCAGAGGGCGCTGTTTGACACCTTTTGCTGGAGTCTAGTTTGGCCTGCGTCGCCTTCAAATAGGATCTTTTCAGTTGATGTGGCAGCTTACGGCCATATTACCCTGAAAACGCCCGATCTCGTCCGATCTCGGAAGCTAAGCAGGGGCGGGCCTGGTTAGTACTTGGATGGGAGACCGCCTGGGAATACCAGGTGCTGTAAGCTTTTTATGGTTTCTGCTCTAGCCTGACAGCAGAGGGCGCTGTTTGACACTTTTTGCTGGATCTAGTTTGGCCTGCGTCGCCTTCAAATAAGATCTTTTCAGTTGTCCTGGCAGCTTACGGCCATACCACCCTGAAAACGCCTGATCTCGTCCGATCTCGGAAGCTAAGCAGGGGCGGGCCTGGTTAGTACTTGGATGGGAGACCGCCTGGGAATACCAGGTGCTGTAAGCTTTTTATGGTTTCTGCTCTTGCCTGACAGCAGAGGGCGCTGTTTGACACCTTTTGCTGGAGTCTAGTTTGGCCTGCGTCGCCTTCAAATAGGATCTTTTCAGTTGATGTGGCAGCTTACGGCCATACTACCCTGAAAACGCCCGATCTCGTCCGATCTCGGAAGCTAAGCAGGGGCGAGCCTGGTTAGTACTTGGATGGGAGACCGCCTGGGAATACCAGGTGCTGTAAGCTTTTTATGGTTTCTGCTCTTGCCTGACAGCAGAGGGCGCTGTTTGACACCTTTTGCTGGAGTCTAGTTTGGCCTGCGTCGCCTTCAAATAGGATCTTTTCAGTTGATGTGGCAGCTTACGGCCATACTACCCTGAAAACGCCCGATCTCGTCCGATCTCGGAAGCTAAGCAGGGGCGAGCCTGGTTAGTACTTGGATGGGAGACCGCCTGGGAATACCAGGTGCTGTAAGCTTTTCATGGTTTCTGCTCTTGCCTGACAGCAGAGGGCGCTGTTTGACATGTTTTGCTGGAGTCTAGTTTGGCCTGCGTCACCTTCAAATAGGATCTTTTCAGTTGATGTGCCAGCTTACGGCCATATTACCCTGAAAACGCCCGATCTCGGAAGCTAAGCAGGGGCGGGCCTGGTTAGTACTTGGATGGGAGACCGCCTGGGAATACCAGGTGCTGTAAGCTTTTTATGGTTTCTGCTCTAGCCTGACAGCAGAGGGCGCTGTTTGACACTTTTTGCTGGATCTAGTTTGGCCTGCGTCGCCTTCAAATAAGATCTTTTCAGTTGTCCTGGCAGCTTACGGCCATACTACCCTGAAAACGCCCGATCTCGTCCGATCTCGGAAGCTAAGCAGGGGTGGGCCTGGTTAGTACTTGGATGGGAGACCGCCTGGCAATACCAGGTGCTGTAAGCCTTTTATGGTTTCTGCTCTTGCCTGACAGCAGAGGGCGCTGTTTGACACTTTTTGCTGGAGTCTAGTTTGGCCTGCGTCGCCTTCAAATAGGATCTTTTCATTTGCCCTGGCAGCTTACGACCATACTACCCTGAAAACGCCCGATCTCGTCCGATCTCGGAAGCTAAGCAGGGGCGGGCCTGGTTAGTACTTGGATGGGAGACCGCCTGGGAATACCAGGTGCTGTAAGCTTTTTATGGTTTCTGCTCTAGCCTGACAGCAGAGGGCGCTGTTTGACATGTTTTGCTGGAGTCTAGTTTGTCCTGCGTCGCCTTCAAATAGGATCTTTTCAGTTGCCTTGGCAGCTTTTGGCCATACTACCCTGAAAACGCCTGATCTCGGAAGCTAAGCAGGGGAGGGCCTGGTTAGTACTTGGATGGGAGACCGCCTGGGAATACCAGGTGCTGTAAGCTTTTTATGGTTTCTGCTCTAGCCTGACAGCAGAGGGCGCTGTTTGACACTTTTTGCTGGATCTAGTTTGGCCTGCGTCGCCTTCAAATAAGATCTTTTCAGTTGTCCTGGCAGCTTACGGCCATACCACCCTGAAAACGCCTGATCTCGTCCGATCTCGGAAGCTAAGCAGGGGCGGGCCTGGTTAGTACTTGGATGGGAGACCGCCTGGGAATACCAGGTGCTGTAAGCTTTTTATGGTTTCTGCTCTTGCCTGACAGCAGAGGGCGCTGTTTGACACCTTTTGCTGGAGTCTAGTTTGGCCTGCGTCGCCTTCAAATAGGATCTTTTCAGTTGATGTGCCAGCTTACGGCCATATTACCCTGAAAACGCCCGATCTCGTCCGATCTCGGAAGCTAAGCAGGGGCGGGCCTGGTTAGTACTTGGATGGGAGACCGCCTGGGAATACCAGGTGCTGTAAGCTTTTTATGGTTTCTGCTCTAGCCTGACAGCAGAGGGCGCTGTTTGACACTTTTTGCTGGATCTAGTTTGGCCTGCGTCGCCTTCAAATAAGATCTTTTCAGTTGTCCTGGCAGCTTACGGCCATACCACCCTGAAAACGCCTGATCTCGTCCGATCTCGGAAGCTAAGCAGGGGCGGGCCTGGTTAGTACTTGGATGGGAGACCGCCTGGGAATACCAGGTGCTGTAAGCTTTTTATGGTTTCTGCTCTTGCCTGACAGCAGAGGGCGCTGTTTGACACTTTTTGCTGGAGTCTAGTTTGGCCTGCGTCGCCTTCAAATAGGATCTTTTCAGTCGCCCTTGCAGCTTACGGCCATACTACCCTGAAAACGCCCGATCTCGTCCGATCTCGGAAGCTAAGCAGGGGCGGTCCTGGTTAGTACTTGGATGGGAGACCGCCTGGGATTACCAGGTGCTGTAAGCTTTTTATGGTTTCTGCTCTTGCCTGACAGCAGAGGGCGCTGTTTGACACTTTTTGCTGGAGTCTAGTTTGGCCTGCGTCTTCTTCAAATAGGATCTTTTCAGTTGTCCTGGCAGCTTACGGCCATACTACCCTGAAAACGCCCGATCTCGGAAGCTAAGCAGGGGCGGGCCTGGTTAGTACTTGGATGGGAGACCGCCTGTGAATACCAGGTGCTGTAAGCTTTTTATGGTTTCTGCTCTTGCCTGACAGCAGAGGGCGCTGTTTGACACTTTTTGCTGGATCTAGTTTGGCCTGCGTCGCCTTCAAATAAGATCTTTTCAGTTGTCCTGGCAGCTTACGGCCACACCACCCTGAAAACGCCTGATCTCGTCCGATCTCGGAAGCTAAGCAGGGGCGGGCCTGGTTAGTACTTGGATGGGAGACCGCCTGGGAATACCAGGTGCTGTAAGCTTTTTTTGGTTTCTGCTCTTGCCTGACAGCAGAGGGCGCTGTTTGACACTTTTTGCTGGAGTCTAGTTTGGCCTGCGTCGCCTTCAAATAGGATCTTTTCAGTTGATGTGGCAGCTTACGGCCATATTACCCTGAAAAGGCCCGATCTCGTCCGATCTCGGAAGCTAAGCAGGGGCGGGCCTGGTTAGTACTTGGATGGGAGACCGCCTGGGAATACCAGGTGCTGTAAGCTTTTTATGGTTTCTGCTCTAGCCTGACAGCAGAGGGCGCTGTTTGACACTTTTTGCTGGATCTAGTTTGGCCTGCGTCGCCTTCAAATAAGATCTTTTCAGTTGTCCTGGCAGCTTACGGCCATACCACCCTGAAAACGCCTGATCTCGTCCGATCTCGGAAGCTAAGCAGGGGCGGGCCTGGTTAGTACTTGGATGGGAGACCGCCTGGGAATACCAGGTGCTGTAAGCTTTTTATGGTTTCTGCTCTTGCCTGACAGCAGAGGGCGCTGTTTGACACTTTTTGCTGGAGTCTAGTTTGGCCTGCGTCGCCTTCAAATAGGATCTTTTCAGTCGCCCTTGCAGCTTACGGCCATACTACCCTGAAAACGCCCGATCTCGTCCGATCTCGGAAGCTAAGCAGGGGCGGTCCTGGTTAGTACTTGGATAGGAGACCGCCTGGGATTACCAGGTGCTGTAAGCTTTTTATGGTTTCTGCTCTTGCCTGACAGCAGAGGGCGCTGTTTGACACTTTTTGCTGGAGTCTAGTTTGGCCTGCGTCTTCTTCAAATAGGATCTTTTCAGTTGATGTGGCAGCTTACGGCCATACTACCCTGAAAACGCCCGATCTCGGAAGCTAAGCAGGGGCGGGCCTGGTTAGTACTTGGATGGGAGACCGCCTGTGAATACCAGGTGCTGTAAGCTTTTTATGGTTTCTGCTCTTGCCTGACAGCAGAGGGCGCTGTTTGACACTTTTTGCTGTAGTCTAGTTTGGCCTGCGTCACTTTCAAATAGGATCTTTTCAGTTGACCTGGCAGCTTAGGCCATACTACCCTGAAAACGCCCGATCTCGTACGATCTCGGAAGCTAAGCAGGGGCGGTCCTGGTTAGTACTTGGATGGGAGACCGCCTGGGATTACCAGGTGCTGTAAGCTTTTTATGGTTTCTGCTCTTGCCTGACAGCAGAGGGCGCTGTTTGACACTTTTTGCTGGAGTCTAGTTTGGCCTGCGTCTTCTTCAAATAGGATCTTTTCAGTTGACCTGGCAGCTTACGGCCATACTACCCTGAAAACGCCCGATCTCGGAAGCTAAGCAGGGGCGGGCCTGGTTAGTACTTGGATGGGAGACCGCCTGTGAATACCAGGTGCTGTAAGCTTTTTATGGTTTCTGCTCTTGCCTGACAGCAGAGGGCGCTGTTTGACACTTTTTGCTGTAGTCTAGTTTGGCCTGCGTCACTTTCAAATAGGATCTTTTCAGTTGACCTGGCAGCTTAGGCCATACTACCCTGAAAACGCCCGATCTCGTACGATCTCGGAAGCTAAGCAGGGCCGGGCCTGGTTAGTACTTGGATGGGAGACCGCCTGTGAATACCAGGTGCTGTAAGCTTTTTATGGTTTCTGCTCTTGCCTGACAGCAGAGGGCGCTGTTTGACACTTTTGCTGTAGTCTAGTTTGGCCTGCGTCACCTTCAAATAGGATCTTTTCAGTTGACCTGGCAGCTTACGGCCATACTACCCTGAAAACGCCCGATCTCGTCCGATCTCGGAAGCTAAGCAGGGGCGGGCCTGGTTAGTACTTGGATGGGAGACCGCCTGGGAATACCAGGTGCTGTAAGCTTTTTATGGTTTCTGCTCTAGCCTGACAGCAGAGGGCGCTGTTTGACATGTTTTGCTGGAGTCTAGTTTGTCCTGCGTCGCCTTCAAATAGGATCTTTTCAGTTGCCTTGGCAGCTTTTGGCCATACTACCCTGAAAACGCCTGATCTCGGAAGCTAAGCAGGGGAGGGCCTGGTTAGTACTTGGATGGGAGACCGCCTGGGAATACCAGGTGCTGTAAGCTTTTTATGGTTTTTGCTCTAGCCTGACAGCAGAGGGCGCTGTTTGACACTTTTTGCTGGATCTAGTTTGGCCTGCGTCGCCTTCAAATAAGATCTTTTCAGTTGTCCTGGCAGCTTACGGCCATACCACCCTGAAAACGCCTGATCTCGTCCGATCTCGGAAGCTAAGCAGGGGCGGGCCTGGTTAGTACTTGGATGGGAGACCGCCTGGGAATACCAGGTGCTGTAAGCTTTTTATGGTTTCTGCTCTTGCCTGACAGCAGAGGGCGCTGTTTGACACCTTTTGCTGGAGTCTAGTTTGGCCTGCGTCGCCTTCAAATAGGATCTTTTCAGTTGATGTGGCAGCTTACGGCCATACTACCCTGAAAACGCCCGATCTCGTCCGATCTCGGAAGCTAAGCAGGGGCGAGCCTGGTTAGTACTTGGATGGGAGACCGCCTGGGAATACCAGGTGCTGTAAGCTTTTCATGGTTTCTGCTCTTGCCTGACAGCAGAGGGCGCTGTTTGACATGTTTTGCTGGAGTCTAGTTTGGCCTGCGTCACCTTCAAATAGGATCTTTTCAGTTGATGTGCCAGCTTACGGCCATATTACCCTGAAAACGCCCGATCTCGGAAGCTAAGCAGGGGCGGGCCTGGTTAGTACTTGGATGGGAGACCGCCTGGGAATACCAGGTGCTGTAAGCTTTTTATGGTTTCTGCTCTAGCCTGACAGCAGAGGGCGCTGTTTGACACTTTTTGCTGGATCTAGTTTGGCCTGCGTCGCCTTCAAATAAGATCTTTTCAGTTGTCCTGGCAGCTTACGGCCATACTACCCTGAAAACGCCCGATCTCGTCCGATCTCGGAAGCTAAGCAGGGGTGGGCCTGGTTAGTACTTGGATGGGAGACCGCCTGGCAATACCAGGTGCTGTAAGCCTTTTATGGTTTCTGCTCTTGCCTGACAGCAGAGGGCGCTGTTTGACACTTTTTGCTGGAGTCTAGTTTGGCCTGCGTCGCCTTCAAATAGGATCTTTTCATTTGCCCTGGCAGCTTACGACCATACTACCCTGAAAACGCCCGATCTCGTCCGATCTCGGAAGCTAAGCAGGGGCGGGCCTGGTTAGTACTTGGATGGGAGACCGCCTGGGAATACCAGGTGCTGTAAGCTTTTTATGGTTTCTGCTCTAGCCTGACAGCAGAGGGCGCTGTTTGACATGTTTTGCTGGAGTCTAGTTTGTCCTGCGTCGCCTTCAAATAGGATCTTTTCAGTTGCCTTGGCAGCTTTTGGCCATACTACCCTGAAAACGCCTGATCTCGGAAGCTAAGCAGGGGAGGGCCTGGTTAGTACTTGGATGGGAGACCGCCTGGGAATACCAGGTGCTGTAAGCTTTTTATGGTTTCTGCTCTAGCCTGACAGCAGAGGGCGCTGTTTGACACTTTTTGCTGGATCTAGTTTGGCCTGCGTCGCCTTCAAATAAGATCTTTTCAGTTGTCCTGGCAGCTTACGGCCATACCACCCTGAAAACGCCTGATCTCGTCCGATCTCGGAAGCTAAGCAGGGGCGGGCCTGGTTAGTACTTGGATGGGAGACCGCCTGGGAATACCAGGTGCTGTAAGCTTTTTATGGTTTCTGCTCTTGCCTGACAGCAGAGGGCGCTGTTTGACACCTTTTGCTGGAGTCTAGTTTGGCCTGCGTCGCCTTCAAATAGGATCTTTTCAGTTGATGTGCCAGCTTACGGCCATATTACCCTGAAAACGCCCGATCTCGTCCGATCTCGGAAGCTAAGCAGGGGCGGGCCTGGTTAGTACTTGGATGGGAGACCGCCTGGGAATACCAGGTGCTGTAAGCTTTTTATGGTTTCTGCTCTAGCCTGACAGCAGAGGGCGCTGTTTGACACTTTTTGCTGGATCTAGTTTGGCCTGCGTCGCCTTCAAATAAGATCTTTTCAGTTGTCCTGGCAGCTTACGGCCATACCACCCTGAAAACGCCTGATCTCGTCCGATCTCGGAAGCTAAGCAGGGGCGGGCCTGGTTAGTACTTGGATGGGAGACCGCCTGGGAATACCAGGTGCTGTAAGCTTTTTATGGTTTCTGCTCTTGCCTGACAGCAGAGGGCGCTGTTTGACACTTTTTGCTGGAGTCTAGTTTGGCCTGCGTCTTCTTCAAATAGGATCTTTTCAGTTGATGTGGCAGCTTACGGCCATACTACCCTGAAAACGCCCGATCTCGGAAGCTAAGCAGGGGCGGGCCTGGTTAGTACTTGGATGGGAGACCGCCTGTGAATACCAGGTGCTGTAAGCTTTTTATGGTTTCTGCTCTTGCCTGACAGCAGAGGGCGCTGTTTGACACTTTTTGCTGTAGTCTAGTTTGGCCTGCGTCACTTTCAAATAGGATCTTTTCAGTTGACCTGGCAGCTTAGGCCATACTACCCTGAAAACGCCCGATCTCGTACGATCTCGGAAGCTAAGCAGGGGCGGTCCTGGTTAGTACTTGGATGGGAGACCGCCTGGGATTACCAGGTGCTGTAAGCTTTTTATGGTTTCTGCTCTTGCCTGACAGCAGAGGGCGCTGTTTGACACTTTTTGCTGGAGTCTAGTTTGGCCTGCGTCTTCTTCAAATAGGATCTTTTCAGTTGACCTGGCAGCTTACGGCCATACTACCCTGAAAACGCCCGATCTCGGAAGCTAAGCAGGGGCGGGCCTGGTTAGTACTTGGATGGGAGACCGCCTGTGAATACCAGGTGCTGTAAGCTTTTTATGGTTTCTGCTCTTGCCTGACAGCAGAGGGCGCTGTTTGACACTTTTTGCTGTAGTCTAGTTTGGCCTGCGTCACTTTCAAATAGGATCTTTTCAGTTGACCTGGCAGCTTAGGCCATACTACCCTGAAAACGCCCGATCTCGTACGATCTCGGAAGCTAAGCAGGGCCGGGCCTGGTTAGTACTTGGATGGGAGACCGCCTGTGAATACCAGGTGCTGTAAGCTTTTTATGGTTTCTGCTCTTGCCTGACAGCAGAGGGCGCTGTTTGACACTTTTGCTGTAGTCTAGTTTGGCCTGCGTCACCTTCAAATAGGATCTTTTCAGTTGACCTGGCAGCTTACGGCCATACTACCCTGAAAACGCCCGATCTCGTCCGATCTCGGAAGCTAAGCAGGGGCGGGCCTGGTTAGTACTTGGATGGGAGACCGCCTGGGAATACCAGGTGCTGTAAGCTTTTTATGGTTTCTGCTCTAGCCTGACAGCAGAGGGCGCTGTTTGACATGTTTTGCTGGAGTCTAGTTTGTCCTGCGTCGCCTTCAAATAGGATCTTTTCAGTTGCCTTGGCAGCTTTTGGCCATACTACCCTGAAAACGCCTGATCTCGGAAGCTAAGCAGGGGAGGGCCTGGTTAGTACTTGGATGGGAGACCGCCTGGGAATACCAGGTGCTGTAAGCTTTTTATGGTTTTTGCTCTAGCCTGACAGCAGAGGGCGCTGTTTGACACTTTTTGCTGGATCTAGTTTGGCCTGCGTCGCCTTCAAATAAGATCTTTTCAGTTGTCCTGGCAGCTTACGGCCATACCACCTTGAAAACGCCTGATCTCGTCCGATCTCGGAAGCTAAGCAGGGGCGGGCCTGGTTAGTACTTGGATGGGAGACCGCCTGGGAATACCAGGTGCTGTAAGCTTTTTATGGTTTCTGCTCTTGCCTGACAGCAGAGGGCGCTGTTTGACACCTTTTGCTGGAGTCTAGTTTGGCCTGCGTCGCCTTCAAATAGGATCTTTTCAGTTGATGTGGCAGCTTACGGCCATACTACCCTGAAAACGCCCGATCTCGTCCGATCTCGGAAGCTAAGCAGGGGCGAGCCTGGTTAGTACTTGGATGGGAGACCGCCTGGGAATACCAGGTGCTGTAAGCTTTTCATGGTTTCTGCTCTTGCCTGACAGCAGAGGGCGCTGTTTGACATGTTTTGCTGGAGTCTAGTTTGGCCTGCGTCACCTTCAAATAGGATCTTTTCAGTTGACCTGGCAGCTTACGGCCATACTACCCTGAAAACGCCCGATCTCGGAAGCTAAGCAGGGGCGGGCCTGGTTAGTACTTGGATGGGAGACCGCCTGGGAATACCAGGTGCTGTAAGCTTTTTATGGTTTCTGCTCTAGCCTGACAGCAGAGGGCGCTGTTTGACACTTTTTGCTGGATCTAGTTTGGCCTGCGTCGCCTTCAAATAAGATCTTTTCAGTTGTCCTGGCAGCTTACGGCCATACTACCCTGAAAACGCCCGATCTCGTCCGATCTCGGAAGCTAAGCAGGGGTGGGCCTGGTTAGTACTTGGATGGGAGACCGCCTGGCAATACCAGGTGCTGTAAGCCTTTTATGGTTTCTGCTCTTGCCTGACAGCAGAGGGCGCTGTTTGACACTTTTTGCTGGAGTCTAGTTTGGCCTGCGTCGCCTTCAAATAGGATCTTTTCATTTGCCCTGGCAGCTTACGACCATACTACCCTGAAAACGCCCGATCTCGTCCGATCTCGGAAGCTAAGCAGGGGCGGGCCTGGTTAGTACTTGGATGGGAGACCGCCTGGGAATACCAGGTGCTGTAAGCTTTTTATGGTTTCTGCTCTAGCCTGACAGCAGAGGGCGCTGTTTGACATGTTTTGCTGGAGTCTAGTTTGTCCTGCGTCGCCTTCAAATAGGATCTTTTCAGTTGCCTTGGCAGCTTTTGGCCATACTACCCTGAAAACGCCTGATCTCGGAAGCTAAGCAGGGGAGGGCCTGGTTAGTACTTGGATGGGAGACCGCCTGGGAATACCAGGTGCTGTAAGCTTTTTATGGTTTCTGCTCTAGCCTGACAGCAGAGGGCGCTGTTTGACACTTTTTGCTGGATCTAGTTTGGCCTGCGTCGCCTTCAAATAAGATCTTTTCAGTTGTCCTGGCAGCTTACGGCCATACCACCCTGAAAACGCCTGATCTCGTCCGATCTCGGAAGCTAAGCAGGGGCGGGCCTGGTTAGTACTTGGATGGGAGACCGCCTGGGAATACCAGGTGCTGTAAGCTTTTTATGGTTTCTGCTCTTGCCTGACAGCAGAGGGCGCTGTTTGACACCTTTTGCTGGAGTCTAGTTTGGCCTGCGTCGCCTTCAAATAGGATCTTTTCAGTTGATGTGCCAGCTTACGGCCATATTACCCTGAAAACGCCCGATCTCGTCCGATCTCGGAAGCTAAGCAGGGGCGGGCCTGGTTAGTACTTGGATGGGAGACCGCCTGGGAATACCAGGTGCTGTAAGCTTTTTATGGTTTCTGCTCTAGCCTGACAGCAGAGGGCGCTGTTTGACACTTTTTGCTGGATCTAGTTTGGCCTGCGTCGCCTTCAAATAAGATCTTTTCAGTTGTCCTGGCAGCTTACGGCCATACCACCCTGAAAACGCCTGATCTCGTCCGATCTCGGAAGCTAAGCAGGGGCGGGCCTGGTTAGTACTTGGATGGGAGACCGCCTGGGAATACCAGGTGCTGTAAGCTTTTTATGGTTTCTGCTCTTGCCTGACAGCAGAGGGCGCTGTTTGACACTTTTTGCTGGAGTCTAGTTTGGCCTGCGTCGCCTTCAAATAGGATCTTTTCAGTCGCCCTTGCAGCTTACGGCCATACTACCCTGAAAACGCCCGATCTCGTCCGATCTCGGAAGCTAAGCAGGGGCGGTCCTGGTTAGTACTTGGATGGGAGACCGCCTGGGATTACCAGGTGCTGTAAGCTTTTTATGGTTTCTGCTCTTGCCTGACAGCAGAGGGCGCTGTTTGACACTTTTTGCTGGAGTCTAGTTTGGCCTGCGTCTTCTTCAAATAGGATCTTTTCAGTTGTCCTGGCAGCTTACGGCCATACTACCCTGAAAACGCCCGATCTCGGAAGCTAAGCAGGGGCGGGCCTGGTTAGTACTTGGATGGGAGACCGCCTGTGAATACCAGGTGCTGTAAGCTTTTTATGGTTTCTGCTCTTGCCTGACAGCAGAGGGCGCTGTTTGACACTTTTTGCTGGATCTAGTTTGGCCTGCGTCGCCTTCAAATAAGATCTTTTCAGTTGTCCTGGCAGCTTACGGCCACACCACCCTGAAAACGCCTGATCTCGTCCGATCTCGGAAGCTAAGCAGGGGCGGGCCTGGTTAGTACTTGGATGGGAGACCGCCTGGGAATACCAGGTGCTGTAAGCTTTTTTTGGTTTCTGCTCTTGCCTGACAGCAGAGGGCGCTGTTTGACACTTTTTGCTGGAGTCTAGTTTGGCCTGCGTCGCCTTCAAATAGGATCTTTTCAGTTGATGTGGCAGCTTACGGCCATATTACCCTGAAAAGGCCCGATCTCGTCCGATCTCGGAAGCTAAGCAGGGGCGGGCCTGGTTAGTACTTGGATGGGAGACCGCCTGGGAATACCAGGTGCTGTAAGCTTTTTATGGTTTCTGCTCTAGCCTGACAGCAGAGGGCGCTGTTTGACACTTTTTGCTGGATCTAGTTTGGCCTGCGTCGCCTTCAAATAAGATCTTTTCAGTTGTCCTGGCAGCTTACGGCCATACCACCCTGAAAACGCCTGATCTCGTCCGATCTCGGAAGCTAAGCAGGGGCGGGCCTGGTTAGTACTTGGATGGGAGACCGCCTGGGAATACCAGGTGCTGTAAGCTTTTTATGGTTTCTGCTCTTGCCTGACAGCAGAGGGCGCTGTTTGACACTTTTTGCTGGAGTCTAGTTTGGCCTGCGTCGCCTTCAAATAGGATCTTTTCAGTCGCCCTTGCAGCTTACGGCCATACTACCCTGAAAACGCCCGATCTCGTCCGATCTCGGAAGCTAAGCAGGGGCGGTCCTGGTTAGTACTTGGATGGGAGACCGCCTGGGATTACCAGGTGCTGTAAGCTTTTTATGGTTTCTGCTCTTGCCTGACAGCAGAGGGCGCTGTTTGACACTTTTTGCTGGAGTCTAGTTTGGCCTGCGTCTTCTTCAAATAGGATCTTTTCAGTTGATGTGGCAGCTTACGGCCATACTACCCTGAAAACGCCCGATCTCGGAAGCTAAGCAGGGGCGGGCCTGGTTAGTACTTGGATGGGAGACCGCCTGTGAATACCAGGTGCTGTAAGCTTTTTATGGTTTCTGCTCTTGCCTGACAGCAGAGGGCGCTGTTTGACACTTTTTGCTGTAGTCTAGTTTGGCCTGCGTCACTTTCAAATAGGATCTTTTCAGTTGACCTGGCAGCTTAGGCCATACTACCCTGAAAACGCCCGATCTCGTACGATCTCGGAAGCTAAGCAGGGCCGGGCCTGGTTAGTACTTGGATGGGAGACCGCCTGTGAATACCAGGTGCTGTAAGCTTTTTATGGTTTCTGCTCTTGCCTGACAGCAGAGGGCGCTGTTTGACACTTTTGCTGTAGTCTAGTTTGGCCTGCGTCACCTTCAAATAGGATCTTTTCAGTTGACCTGGCAGCTTACGGCCATACTACCCTGAAAACGCCCGATCTCGTCCGATCTCGGAAGCTAAGCAGGGGCGGGCCTGGTTAGTACTTGGATGGGAGACCGCCTGGGAATACCAGGTGCTGTAAGCTTTTTATGGTTTCTGCTCTAGCCTGACAGCAGAGGGCGCTGTTTGACATGTTTTGCTGGAGTCTAGTTTGTCCTGCGTCGCCTTCAAATAGGATCTTTTCAGTTGCCTTGGCAGCTTTTGGCCATACTACCCTGAAAACGCCTGATCTCGGAAGCTAAGCAGGGGAGGGCCTGGTTAGTACTTGGATGGGAGACCGCCTGGGAATACCAGGTGCTGTAAGCTTTTTATGGTTTTTGCTCTAGCCTGACAGCAGAGGGCGCTGTTTGACACTTTTTGCTGGATCTAGTTTGGCCTGCGTCGCCTTCAAATAAGATCTTTTCAGTTGTCCTGGCAGCTTACGGCCATACCACCCTGAAAACGCCTGATCTCGTCCGATCTCGGAAGCTAAGCAGGGGCGGGCCTGGTTAGTACTTGGATGGGAGACCGCCTGGGAATACCAGGTGCTGTAAGCTTTTTATGGTTTCTGCTCTTGCCTGACAGCAGAGGGCGCTGTTTGACACCTTTTGCTGGAGTCTAGTTTGGCCTGCGTCGCCTTCAAATAGGATCTTTTCAGTTGATGTGGCAGCTTACGGCCATACTACCCTGAAAACGCCCGATCTCGTCCGATCTCGGAAGCTAAGCAGGGGCGAGCCTGGTTAGTACTTGGATGGGAGACCGCCTGGGAATACCAGGTGCTGTAAGCTTTTCATGGTTTCTGCTCTTGCCTGACAGCAGAGGGCGCTGTTTGACATGTTTTGCTGGAGTCTAGTTTGGCCTGCGTCACCTTCAAATAGGATCTTTTCAGTTGACCTGGCAGCTTACGGCCATACTACCCTGAAAACGCCCGATCTCGGAAGCTAAGCAGGGGCGGGCCTGGTTAGTACTTGGATGGGAGACCGCCTGGGAATACCAGGTGCTGTAAGCTTTTTATGGTTTCTGCTCTAGCCTGACAGCAGAGGGCGCTGTTTGACACTTTTTGCTGGATCTAGTTTGGCCTGCGTCGCCTTCAAATAAGATCTTTTCAGTTGTCCTGGCAGCTTACGGCCATACTACCCTGAAAACGCCCGATCTCGTCCGATCTCGGAAGCTAAGCAGGGGCGGGCCTGGTTAGTACTTGGATGGGAGACCGCCTGGGAATACCAGGTGCTGTAAGCTTTTTATGGTTTCTGCTCTAGCCTGACAGCAGAGGGCGCTGTTTGACACTTTTTGCTGGATCTAGTTTGGCCTGCGTCGCCTTCAAATAAGATCTTTTCAGTTGTCCTGGCAGCTTACGGCCATACCACCCTGAAAACGCCTGATCTCGTCCGATCTCGGAAGCTAAGCAGGGGCGGGCCTGGTTAGTACTTGGATGGGAGACCGCCTGGGAATACCAGGTGCTGTAAGCTTTTTATGGTTTCTGCTCTTGCCTGACAGCAGAGGGCGCTGTTTGACACTTTTTGCTGGAGTCTAGTTTGGCCTGCGTCGCCTTCAAATAGGATCTTTTCAGTCGCCCTTGCAGCTTACGGCCATACTACCCTGAAAACGCCCGATCTCGTCCGATCTCGGAAGCTAAGCAGGGGCGGTCCTGGTTAGTACTTGGATGGGAGACCGCCTGGGATTACCAGGTGCTGTAAGCTTTTTATGGTTTCTGCTCTTGCCTGACAGCAGAGGGCGCTGTTTGACACTTTTTGCTGGAGTCTAGTTTGGCCTGCGTCTTCTTCAAATAGGATCTTTTCAGTTGTCCTGGCAGCTTACGGCCATACTACCCTGAAAACGTCCGATCTCGGAAGCTAAGCAGGGGCGGGCCTGGTTAGTACTTGGATGGGAGACCGCCTGTGAATACCAGGTGCTGTAAGCTTTTTATGGTTTCTGCTCTTGCCTGACAGCAGAGGGCGCTGTTTGACACTTTTTGCTGTAGTCTAGTTTGGCCTGCGTCACTTTCAAATAGGATCTTTTCAGTTGACCTGGCAGCTTAGGCCATACTACCCTGAAAACGCCCGATCTCGTACGATCTCGGAAGCTAAGCAGGGCCGGGACTGGTTAGTACTTGGATGGGAGACCGCCTGTGAATACCAGGTGCTGTAAGCTTTTTATGGTTTCTCCTCTTGCCTGACAGCAGAGGGCGCTGTTTGACACTTTTTGCTGTAGTCTAGTTTGGCCTGCGTCACCTTCAAATAGGATCTTTTCAGTTGACCTGGCAGCTTACGGCCATACTACCCTGAAAACGCCCGATCTCGTCCGATCTCGGAAGCTAAGCAGGGGCGGGCCTGGTTAGTACTTGGCTGGGAGACCGCCTGGGAATACCAGGTGCTGTAAGCTTTTTATGGTTTCTGCTCTTGCCTGACAGCAGAGGGCGCTGTTTGACATGTTTTGCTGGAGTCTAGTTTGTCCTGCGTCGCCTTCAAATAGGATCTTTTCAGTTGCCTTGGCAGCTTTTGGCCATACTACCCTGAAAACGCCTGATCTCGGAAGCTAAGCAGGGGAGGGC